>NC_081558.1:95888554-95913217 GCF_022355385.1 Mustela nigripes
AAAGGGAGAGGAGGAGGAAAGAGAGAGGAAGTGGAGAGAGAGAGAGAGACAGGAACGGGGAGAAGAGAGAGAGGAAGGGGGTAGAGGGAGAGAGATGGAGGGGGAGAGGGAAGGAGAGAGAACAAGAGGACCCTCCAGTACTGATAAGGAAATCTCTCCCAGATATATTGTTAAGCAAAAGGAAAAAAAAAAAAAAAAAAGCAAAGCACAGAACAGAAATATAAAAATACCTGTAAACTCTGAAAGAATGTAAAGAAACCTAACAGTGGTGGTCTATGAGGAGGCATGATGAGAAAGAACATTTTCACAGTATACGTTTATACTTACTTTTTCTTAACTTCCCAATCATGTAAATATGTCAGCTCCCCAAAAGAAAATTTTTTTTGAATTTTACTTTTTTTTCAGCGTTCCAAAATTCACTGTTTATGCACCACACCCAGTGCTCCTTGTAATCTGTGCCCTCCTTAATACCCACCACCATGCTCACCGCCCCCCCCCACCTCCCTCCCTCCAAAACCCTCAGTTTGTTTCTCAGAGTCCACAGTCTCTCATGGTTTATCTCCCCCTCCAAATTTTTTTTAAAACAAAACAGAAAGCTGGGACTTTCCAGGTAGTTCTCAAAGGACTAGTTAGGCATACGTAAGGACTATGACTGAATTTGCTTTCCAGCATAGACACAATGTGACACAGTTTCCATCCAGGGGTGGGCCTATGTTCCATCCCCTGAAGCTGGGCAGGATGGTAAACAGGAGATTTCTGAGGTTGGCCCCTGAGGACACCTACTCTTAGAACCCAGGCTGCGTGACAGTGTGTCCTGGCCACGAGGTCTTAAGACGGCTCCAGCCCCTGGCTACCATTTAACTGTCACTGAACGAGCGACGCGGGGTGAGACTTGCCGAGCTGAGTCCAGTCAACCCCTGGAACTCTGAAAGATGCTCAGTAAATGACTGCTTTCTTTTAAGCCCTGAAGATTTGAGGAGTAGCTCTTAGTTTGTGCCCTTGCCTTACACTTCATTTTCCAAGATGGTATTTTCCTGACAAACTTCCAACAGTTTACCTCTGACCCCCAAGGAGGTAGCAGAAACAACCTGAGAGGGGCACATAGTTGGCTGGCCACATGAGAACAGGAATCCTCTAGAACAAGTAAAAGATGTTGACCCTGCGTGCCTATGGGAACCACAAGAGGTCCCATTCAGCAGGCTATCAGATACAAAGGTCTGGCAGAGAGGGGGTGTATGGAGATGGGGATGCAGGGGGCATCTATGTAAAAGTGAAAGTTAAAAACCAGGGTCATGGATGAAATCATCCAGGAGGAGTGTACAAGCAAGAGGAGGCCAAGGGAAGAACTCCTGGGCGCCCCCCCCCCCCCATCAAATGCCAGCAGAGGAAAGGCAGCAGGGAGAGAAATCAAAGCAGCAGCAATCAGGCAGGAAGGAGGAAAATCCAAGAAAGAAGGGTTCAAGAGCAGAGCATGGTCAGAGCCATCCCAGGTTGTAGAGAAGAAACATGCAAGGAAGGCCCAGGAGACTTGGCAGTATGGATGTCACTGGTAACCTACAGCAAAGTAGCCCTCCTAAAGTGGGAGAGGAAGAAGTTAACATTTCAATGCACAGGACACCAAACAGCAAATAATCTGGAGCTCTCTGCTTTATCTTCTGAGAAACACTAAAGGAAAAAGGGAAGAAAGGAAAAAAGGAAAAACATCAAATGCACGTGGTGGAAGAGAAAAAGGACAGGAGACAAACACTGACAGATGGAATAACCACCATCTGCATGCAGAGACATGAATATAAAGGCACAAGGTGAGCCAACCAACTGCCTCCTCTTGCATTCTTTTTTTTTTTTTTTTTTGGTAGAGAGGCTAGGAAAGATTCCTTTGCTAACAGTTCACAGCAATGGCGAGGATGAGTAAAAAGATGTGCAAGGCAAGGAGAGCACTCTGGCTCTGCCCAGTGAGCCAGTCCTGACAAGGGCCATGGCTGCAGGGGCGCCTCGCCGAGGGGGAAGCAGGAGGTCAGACCACAGTAATGTCTGCCACACAGGACGCGGGGACGGGGCATTCACACCAGCAACTCACCATCTCATTCTTTGCAGAATAATGCATGCGGAACCGCGGCTGGAAGGAAAATGGCCACATTTCTCTAAAACACTGGGATCTTGAATCTTTTCTACACAAATTCTAAAAAGCCCATAACTCAACGCAAAGGGTTTAGCCACTCAACTTTACTGGGCTCATTACATGAGCAATTTTACATCATGTCCTGGAGTAAGGCCCTCATTTATGGTGACAAACATACCGATAGACTTGGTAATAATAAGTACACAGAAAATGTTTCTAGAATCTGCATTACCCTCCCCCAGATTTCTGCCCCTATTCCTCCTTCATGCATAGAAAACAAAAAACAAGCATAAAAAATGGACTGAGACCCACAAAACTATAGAGTGAATTAAGTTGAAATGTCAACACACCCATTTGGTGCGCCTCAACTGTGAATAGGTATTTTGATGAAGAGCTTAGTAAATCTTTAATTGGAGATGGAGTGTTTCTACATAAAGGCGATGACTAGAAAACATTTATCAGAGAGCCTAAAGCCATAACTATAGAAATGTTCTCCCATCCTTTGGTATTAGTGTCAGTACGGTGAATACTGTATTAATATTAAAACATGGCACTGGAGATATAATCGTGGGTTGACAAATGAGTTTAAATGTTATCTCCCAATGAGTTTTTCTTTAACATCATCTTAATGTACTTGAGAAATAACAGAAAAAAGTCAAGGTACATCAGAGGTGGAAACATTGCTATGATAAAGATCAATCTCACTACACACTCAGGCCCTCTTCCAGAGTGGTGGGTCTCAAACTGCACAGCTGTGAACACAGCTGTGAACACTGTCCTGCTGCTTAGGTCACAGATTAATACTCTATCCCAGTTAAGGGAAAATGTGGCAGTATTTTTCTTAAAGATGTCAGTTTTTCAGAAACTTCTGGGGTTGGTTACTATTTAACGCAGTCTTCAATTTAATATAAAAGGGTCTCTGATTCAGCACATAATTGTGAATTTGGTTATTTTCAGTTTAGCACATTGATAATGTTCATGGTGCTTGGGGAAGAATGTCACAGCGGACGCTGTCAGTGCTGTGCCAGGAGCATTCAGGCCTCACTGTTTTTGTTGTTGTTGTTAATTTGCACTTTTAAGATTTTACTCATTTATTTGAGAGAGAGAGCACGTGCCCATGAGCCGCAAGGCGGGGCCGAAGGACAAGGAGACTCCCTGGCTGAGTGCAGAGCTCGAGCACAGGGTCTTGGGGTCATGACCTGAGCTGAAGGCAGATAACTTAACCGACTGAGACACCCAAGCACCCCTAGGCCTCACAATTTCAAGGCAAGCCAGCTTGACTTCCACGTGCTCGGCAGTCTCCCTTAGCCCTGATGCTTCACCGGGGAAATGGAAGCTACCAGAAAGCCCAGAGAATTAACTCCACGTAAAAAGCAATGCTCAACCAGTGATGGACAGCAATGGTGGCTGTATATTCAGCCCCTACTCCCCATGAGAGGCTAACTCTGGGATAGGTGCTCTACACTGGCTGCCAGAGTTTAAGCTCTAGTGGTCCACACTGCTGCCCTGCTCAAACGATGTGCTTGTCTGGCTTGTTTTCCTATTTTCTGCTAGGGCTTCATGGAATCTCCTCCCAGGTAAATCACCAGACTCAAACTCTTGTCTCAAATAAAAACCCCTGTTATGATGTCCTAGTGTATAAGAACTGCTGCCTTAGGACACATCACTGGTCATGCACTAGCTCCTTGCCAGTGCGAGGTAGAGAGGACACATGGGTTTAAGGACAACCCAGGGACAGCTGGTATTAATACAAAACCCAGTCCCAGAGGTACTGGAGGACAGAGGCCTGAGCAGGACAGCAGGGCTGCCCCAGACAACTACTGACTTAGGAAATGTGTGTGGGTGTGTGGGTGTGTGTGTGTGTGTTGAGGGCAGAGGATGCTGAAGCTTTACCAACAAGGATCTCAAAGACTGTAAACCCAAATCCCCTGTCCCCACAATCGCAGTGAGGCAGAAGGATGAGGGAGGCTCTAGGAAAGGCAGAAGGGCAGAAGCTGCAAGGCAGGGAGGAGCTGTAGACTTTTCCACCTGAATGAGCCCCCACCCCCACCCATGCCGCCCCCTGGTGTCTGATTCTCTGAGCCAGAATGAGCACATCTGTTGGCCACTCAGCTTGTGGACTCAGAGCATGTCCTTTGCCCAGAGACACGGAGGCAGGGAGCCAACCCCAGCGTTAGAAATTATTGATTGACAAATTTAATCAGGAGAAGGCCATAAATGTAGTGCCCTTAAACCTGCCAACAACGTAAAGGTCATTATTTAACTTGGCTTGTTTTAGGATTTTTTTTTTTTTTTTAATGGAGAGTCAAAATACAATATAGAAAGTTAGAAATGTGGAAAAAAGAGTTATCCCTAGTTTCCCCATTCTGGAGAAATTCTTGTTCCCTTTGAGTCATCTCTTGCAGACTATTTTCCTGAATCCGTACTTAATAGAGTAGCATTCTGTTTGCTGAGCATGTAATGACTTCCCAAGCTACTAATCTCCATAGTTTTAAGTACTGCATAATATTCCATCAACCTAATTTTCTGGAGCTTGACTATAGTCTATGTTACATATTCAGGTTACTTGTAAGTTTTCACCATTATAAATAATGATGGATCTTTATACAGTGGCTTTTTTCACTTTTCAAATTATTTTTTTAAGACAGAATCCCAGAAGCCAACGGACTGGTAGCATTCCAGGGACCCCTGAAAACGGCAGCCTTCCCACTTGTATTGTCCGCAGTCCTCTGATGACTCATAAAATATAAAGTGGGTACAACACTGGCCTCCGTCTTCTCTCTCTCTCTCTCTCTCACACACACACACACACACACACACACACACAAAGACAAGACTGATCAACAGCATTATAAAAATTACATAGAAGAGGACCAGATGGAAGAAATAAAAAGCAAGGCAGTCTTTGATACTAACCATAGGGTCTGTGCAATAAACACTTATTTCTGATCTTTCAAAATGAAAGTGGCTAATAATTTCAAGTTAGACTCTTCCACACTAATTCATGTAACAGGCATTCTGCCCTAATGACCACCTGCTCAGAGAGAGACTTCTAGCCTTTGAAAGCCTGCTCCTTACCTGGCCTGCTGTTACTCCCTTCCTGACACTGCCTTTCATGCTCTTCCACAGTCCACTTACTGGGCCCAAACCTGCATTAGTCCCCTCACTTGTTTTCATCATTCTTTTCACTCCTCAATGGCAAAAGGCTTTCCAGCGAGCACACTGGCTGACAGCAGAGTTGCTGATGGCTGCCGCAAGGATGGAATTAGGTCGAACTGCACTGGTCAGCGCTGCTCCACACTCCCTCCTCTGTCAAACACGGACCTGGGGAAGGACCAGAATCAAGGCACTAAACCCTTTGTGTGTGCCTCCAACAATGTTCACTCTGCTGCTGCAAGTCACTGGGAGGAGTTGGAACTGCCTTGACAGTTCCCTCACATAGGAGGAAGCCAGGGAGGAGGGAAAGATGGGCGGGATGGGGGGGAGCAGGAAGATTGGTTCTAATTTAAAACCATCTTAGGAGGTCGGGTGACTGATGGACGCATTTACTCCCCAGAACCTTTTTTCCTAAGTACCTACCACTTAACGTGTACTTCCAAGGGGAATGAGTACCATTATCATGCGTCAGCCTTATGGGAGGGAGATTTCCAGAGCCCCTTCTTTCCTCCATTGGCTCAGGGCCACATGGTGACAATCACATGAGAGCTGTGCCCTGAGAACCCAGCAGTCACACCCAACCCACCGAAATTGGCTTTCTCAATTTCTGCCCAGCAATGCTACTCTCCTTCCTTTGCTTCGGGGAAGATGGTAGCTCATCTCTTGTAATAGGGTCCACATTTGAGACTGGCAGGGGCGGGGGGTGGGGAACGAAGACATATTTTGTCATCTGCTCTGGCCAAATAAAATAACTCTCTGGCAATATTCAGTCCTGAAGACAGAACGGTTCCTGGAGCTGTTTGGCTTGTGTCTTATTTAAAACCCGTCTTTCTGTGTTATTTTCTTCTAGCTCTCATTGGAACTGCATGTGCTTGAAGGCAAGCATGGGGTCCCCCGGAGGACTGTGCTGGGACAGTGGGCTCTGTAGGAGTCCAGGCCCTGTGGGCTAGCCCTGCCATAGGTGCCAGCAGCCAGGTAGCCCCGCCCTCCTGGACGAGAGCAGCCAGCTTGCACTCCTTTCCTCCCAGATGGCAGGTCCCTAGCTCCAATGTGAGAAAATCTATGCTGGAACCTCACTCAGCTTGTGTGCACAGGGCTATCAGAGAAAGAGAAAACAGGCTTTCAGACGGAGCCAGTCACTCAGAAGGAAGCAAGCACCAGAGCCCACCCCCTAGATTTACCCTCAGTGACCAGACAGACATCTATTGGCTGCCACTACCCGGCACATGTGTGAGGCTGAGGATGGGAGCATCCAATGAGACAACTTCCAAAGAGGGCTCTGCAAACTTCAAAGGGTTAAGTAAACTGAACATTAGCATTCCTCTCCCCATTCCGAGGCTAAAGCACAACAACGTTTTAAAGTACGCATTCTTATAAGATGACCTTGGCAGTATAAACCACAGTTTACCGGAATTTATAGAAAAATGCCATCCACCGGTCTTCAAAGGTATATAAATAAATGAGTATGAGCCTCAACCAACATTTATGGACACACTCTACACGGATACTGAATAGATTTCTGCAATCGTCCCACCTTTTCACATTCTCATGGCATGCCAGGCTCTCCTTCCTGACAGTTCATACCTGACAGTTCATACCATGACAGCATGTGTGCTCATATGCTTAACTCCGCCTTTCTTAATAACCTGTCTCATGATGCCCGTGGGCCCCCTGAGGGCTGAGACGGAGTTGCTTTGACTCAGCCTTCTAATCCCCACGACCCTGCCTGAAGAATTTATAAGAGAAAGAAAGGAAAGGGAGATAGGCAGGGAGGGAGGAAGGACAAGGAGCCAGGCCCGGTGCTGGGGACCAGGAACGCTCAGTCCAAAAGCTGTGGAAGTTCTCACAGCCCAGCAAAGGGCAAGTCGGGGTCAGCTGGAGAAGGGCGTGCCTGGCAGCAGTGGCCACTGGGACTGTGGGAAGGCAAAACCAATTCAGAAAAGCTTCCCTGCAATAGGGCTGTGTCTCCGCAGCTGCTCCAGGAACTCCGGCTTTAGGGGCAGTTCTGGTCAGGGGCAGCGATGGCAGAGAGGCATGGAGATGCAGATCAGACCTACGAGGGAAAGGAGGCCAGCCCCAGAGATGGCACTCCTAGGGAGATAGAAGAGACAGCCCTCACTTCCAGAAGATGCCACTTTCACCCAAAACCCCATCACGGAGAAGCTTAGATTTGCCCAGACTCATACTAGTAATAGAACGAATGCCCTTCTATTCCTGCTTCCCAGATTGGGGCTGTGGGTCTGTGTGTAGGTGAGGGAGACAACAATGAGGGGGCCGTCAGCCCCCCGTGGCTGGTTAAACACCACTATGCCCAAGTGCGAGGCTGAACCAGTGGGGTAGCAGCCGCCATCCTGTGGCCTGCCCTGCAAGATGGGATCCGTCTGTCTTCACCAGGGAACCGTGATAAACGAGCAAAGACAGACACTGGTCAGGACCAGCCACTTTATTTAAGAGCTTTGACAGCCCAAAGTGGTTTTACATAGAGGCACGGAAGATTTATCTCGATGATAAAATACCTGAACTTGAAAGGCACATAAATTATCATTTTGCAGGGTTTTTCCCTTTTAAGATTTCACATAGTCAAGTGCTTTAAGTAATGAATGAAATGCACATAAAGTTGACTTAATTTCACAAGAGTTGTCTGGTTCCTGTCTCCAGAGAGTCTTTGCTTCCAGAAGGGGCTGAGTTCAGAAGCAACGCCACCCCTCTGTGTCTTCGGCCTTCTGTTTCCACATCACAGCGGAGATCATTTGGAGGGCTGATAAATACGGTAATAATAACAGCAACTATTATACTGCTGAGCACTCACCCCACCGGGAGTCTGAGCACCAGAACAGCACCTCCTACGAGGAGCATTCCCACCGTAATACTCCTCACAGCCCTGGGAGTTCACACTACTGAGAGAGGGCTTCATCCCTTCCCTTTCCACCTCAAGCTTCCTAATTAAGTTCTTCTCCGCAGCACATCTCTTAACTAGGCAAGAGACCCTGCAGGAAAGCATCCCTGGTGGGAACTGAAAACTACCCCCTCAAACCAGAACAGCTGCCCTGAGCCAGCAAGGCCCCCAGGGCTGACCCTAAGGCCCCAATCGACCTGACCTTCACAGCCCAGCTTCCTATACTCACTGACCTTTGTCCCACCTTTTCCTTACATAAGCCTGGAAGTCATTTTGGCACTTCGCCCACAACCTTTAAGACGTCAGTCTGCTGGCTCCCTGGTCCTAACCTCACTGAAATAAATTCCTTTCCTGTTTCACCACCACTGGTCCCTCTGCCTTTGGATTTTGCCAGCAGTGAGGGCCGAACCTGTCTGTTTGGGATTCCCCCCACCCCCAGAGCCAGGTACTCCTGTATCCCTGCACTCCAGCTACCAATGATTTCCAGATTCCAAATGCAAAAACTGGGCCTTTGAGAGTTTCTATGATGCATGTGAGGTCACACAAGTAATTCTGTCAGACTCCAAACCTGCAGGGATCACCACAACGCGGCAACATACATGAAAACACTTGGCCAGGAGCAAGTACTTGAAAACACCTGCTTTTCTGCCCATATTCATACTCCTTTCTTTTAATCAGCACACTTTAACACAGAAAAGTCTGCATCCATTCATCCAGGCACCATTCTTCTGGCCCCCATACTTTGCTGCATGCAGGATTAACCAGACTGCATTCCCCAGCACCCACACCAGCCTCAGGATATCACCATACCCCTCTGAAGGTTGGAGGCAGCACCTGGCAGGGGCAGCCCCTCACAGGAGACCCACACGGAGCTGTGGGTTAGAGGCAGAACGTGAACAAGACAACTTTAGTTAGATCTTTTTCACCTTAGTCCTCACCCCCTCCCTTACCCCTTAGCTTTTGCTTCTAAGGCCAGTCTTCAAGACCTCCAACTCCTGTGGCTCCCGGAGGCCTTTTATCATGCAGAACATTCCTCTCTCTGATGCCTGCAGAAGCTTCCCAGTAAAACCAGGGCCAAAGATAACCCAGCTCCTCAGCTAATCACCCAGCACAGACCCTCAAAGCCACCCCCTCACACCCACCTCCCTCGCCTGGTTTCACCAACTTTTACCCAAAATAAAGAATAAGAACAAGAGCATCAGCAGTAGCAACTTCCTACATGTTAGGCATTGATGTATTTTAGGTGCACTAACTCATTAAATCCTGTAATAATCCTCTGACCTAGGCACTATTATTACTCCTATTTTAGTTCTTTAGGAGAAGAGGGAGATAGTACTTCTTCAGGGCCAACTATATGCCAGACACTGGGAAGCGTGCACAGAGGATAAGTGACCTGCCCAGGGTCCATCACAGAGCTGGGAAGTAAGGAATAAAAATCTGGACCCAGGTCTGCAACAGCCTGGCCTACAGTCTCCCCCACCCACCCCCTGCCCTTCTCCATGGCAGGCACCGCCACGGTCTGCAAGGGAGAACAGAGTGGCTGCACAAAGACAGCCCTCTCTCCCTCTTTCTCCACACCCTTCTGTTAACATCGGTCCTGTTTTTATTACCACTACCCACAAACAGTGCCAGTCTCCTCTCTCAACTGTGTTCGCCCACTCTCTGGGCCTCCCAGCCAGTTTTCATGCAGCAAATCCTAAAGCTTACAGCAACCGTGTAAACAAAGCCAAAGAAAGAAATAGGAAATTTCAAGCCAATAAAATACACGAAGAGGCTGACAGGTGATCCCTGAAGTGCCAAACCGCCTCCTAAATCCCTGGGATTTCAAGATCTGGAGGTCCTCAGCTAGGGACCAGAGGGTTACTGCCTCTGGGGAGCGTTTTCCCCAGCTGTTGGGGATGATGCCACCAATGAAAGTGAGCAAGTAACTGATGGAGAGGGAGCCTTAACGTTTTGGAGCCTTAGGAAACTGGCTGTAACAGGTGAGGCTTTGTGGGAAATGAGCACCTCAGGAGGGTGAGGCGGAGTAGGAGGGCACTCTAGTAATACCAGAGAGTCAGAAGCCCACAGGCCGAAACTCCTGAGTTAGATTTCTCTCTGATCTCTCAGGGCCAGTCAGAAGTGCTACTTAAGTGTTCCCAGTACCCCATTTTAGAGAACGGGCGGTTGGAGACATCCTACTCACAAGGTAAGAGGACTCCAGGTGGGAAGTGATTTTGCGCAGAGGCAGGCACTCTCTTTAGAGCCCAGATCAACGTCCTCCTCCAACCAGAAACCTGTTTTCACCTGTACCTCACTGGCTGACCCCGGAACACCGCTAAGTCCTGTAAATTCAACACCTCAATCTTCAATGGGAAGGCGCGTTCCTATTTTAGGGAGCGGAAAGTTCGGGAACTGGCTTCCTCCGAGCTCTCTGCAGCCAGGCACCACAGTCCTTCCTTTCCTCAAACAAGCCACCTTCTCTCCTAACAAAATGTGTTTGCTCTGTTGTCCTCCACTCTGGAACGGTGGGGCTCAGGCTGAAGTTGGCGCTCCCGTATCCTTCAGAGATGGCGGCCGCCGGTTAAACGCTCGCCCCGCGCCCGCACGCTCTTTCCGCAGTTCCACCGTTTACACTGTGTCTGTAGATGATCTCCCCGCTGTGGGTCTTTCCCTCTAGACTGTGAGCTCCAGCGTGGCGAGCACCACGTGAGCTCGCCCACCTCCGTATGCCCAGCACTTGGCCGAGTGGTAGGCACTTGGTGGCACGCGATGCGTATGTGGGGACACGTCTTTGTATCTGCAAGCTGCCAGAGTGGGCCAAAGTGGGTTCCGAACTCTTTCTGTGTGCCGGCCTCGGGTCGGAGCCGAAGGCCTACTGGGGCTTAGGCTGACCCCGCTACGGGGAGAGCAGAAGGCGCAAGAGCCTGCAGGGGAGGCGTTCCGGCGTCCATCCTACCCAGGCCAGCTGCCGGGCTCCGCACCCCGCTGCCACCTGTCGCCCCCAGGTCTGGGCCGGCGCCCGCGAGGCTGAGGGCGGGCTGGAGGCGCTTACCTGCGCGTTCGGGCTCCGCAGAGGCTCTCTTTCGGTGAGCCTCGGGGGACTGCGAGGGACTGGGGAATCCGCCGCACCGAACCCGGGCTCCAAGACCGCGCAGGACGGCGCCTGCTCCGGCGGAGGAAGGCCCTCTGCGGCCGGACGGTCCCGGGACAAGGCCGCCCGGGGGCAAGGCCGCTCCGCCCCCACGCGCTGAGCGGGGCGGGCCTTACGGTGAACTTGACCCCGCGCTCCCCGGGAGGCCCGCTGTGGGCGGAGCCAGAGGAAAACTCCGCTCTGCGCCCCGCCCCCTCGCTGGGGACGGTCCCTAAGGGCGACCCGGCCCTGTGCTCCGCCTTTTCGAAGCCCCGCCTGCCTTCCCACCCTAGAACCCCACCTCTGCTCTCACCCACTGTTTTTTTTTGTGTTGTGTGCCTCTTGGCTTGTAATTTTCCTGTTTTGTATTCCGTTTTATTTCTTGTTTTTATTTCTCTACTTTAAAAGATAGAATTAAAAGATATATCAAAGTAATACATGAACACTGTTTACAAAATAAAGTTATCTAAATGTTCTTACAATGAGAGCAACAAGCCCTTCTCCCTTGCTCCCCTTTGTATCAGTTCCTCCGTTTAGTTCTGGTGGTCACCCCCTTGTCGCTAAAAAAAATAAGCTTACATAGCGATTTCTTGATTTATCTATTGACTTTCTGCCATGTTAGATGAGGATTTACTCTCTGTGCCCCTGCTTCCCTTCTCTTGACAAATTTACACCTCTATTCTTAAGTCCTGCCCTGGTGAGCTCTGAGACCTCGAGGCTTCAGTAGAGGAAGGTTTTCTGGGGCCTGCAGCTAATACAATTGTGGGGGCAGGGAGAAAGGAAGGCTATGTTAGAAGGGCCTACGGAATTAAAGCTTGCAAATGAAAATTTATTGGGGATGAGCAAAATCCTGAGACCTGCAGAATTCAGGTCTCTATCCCTTGATGATGAGGGAACAGAAAGCAAGCTGAGGACAAAGCAGAAGGGGACACCCTGCAATCAGAAGGGGACACCCTGCAACCACCCCTCACCCTCCGCTTCTAAGTGGGACCTCTGTGACATTCTTTTGGGAAGCTCCCAGCTATCTTAATGTTAATGCCTTGCCAGAGGGGAAAAAACACCTTATCTTGATAATAGCCAGGTGTCCAGTATCCTGAGGTATTTTTTAACAAATGAAAATCCTTTGAAACCTCCCTTTTCCTTACTTCCCCCAACTCCCCAGTCTTAACTCCACGCCTCAAGACCCCTATACAGCAGCTCTTTTGGCCCACAGTTCCTGTTCCCACGCTTTAATAAAACCACATTTTTTGCACCAAAGACATTTCAAAAATTCTTTCTTGGTCATTGTCTCCAGACCTCAGCCCTCCAAACCTCACCTATACTCCAAAACCCCCATCACTGAGACCTTCTTAGATAATTTACTTCTTGAATTTGCTTCTCCAGTGTGACTGGTCTTCCTCTGCCCATGCAGAATCCTCCATAACTCCGAACCCTCTCAGGGGTCATGGGGTAAAGGTCAAGATTCATCTGTTTCTGCCAATAGGATTTCTTAATGGTGTGAACTAGAGGTGGGGGGGTAGGGAGAGGCATCAAGGATTACATCAAGGTTTTCTGATTGCTGCACAGATTCTCCGAGCATCAGTGACAAGTTCTTAACCTTAGTAGGAAGGGTGTTTTATTTTTATTTTTATTTTTTTTAAAGATTTTATTTATTTATTTGACAGAGAGAGATCACAAGTAGGCAGAGAGGCAGGCAGAGAGAGAGGAGGAAGCAGGCTCCCCGCTGAGCAGAGAGCCCGATGCGGGCCTCGATCCCAGGACCCTGAGATCATGACCTGAGCCGAAGGCAGCGGCTTAACCCACTGAGCCACCCAGGCGCCCGAGGAAGGGTGTTTTATAAACTGGCTCTGGGCCTCTGTCCTGTCATCAGATCCTTACAGTGCTCCCACGAGATCAGCTGGAGCTGCTCGCTGTCCCCACTTTAGGAGGGCTAGTACTGATGATCCCTCTTGTATCAGTGCACACAGCTAGCCCCCAGTAAGAGCCCAGGTGAAAAGGCTTGGTCTCCCCCTTCATTCAGATGTAAGAAATGGTGTCCCCACCCTGCCTGACACACCTTCTCTCTTCAGAGCTCAGCTTCCCCTTCCTCTGCTCTGCCTTTCTTTTCTTCTGTTCACTCTCCTCTTTCCCCTGCCCAGCTGCTGAGGGTAGAGGACTTGGGAGTAACTCCAACTGAGGGTGTGAAATGTGGCTCTCCAAGGTGACCTTGGGCAAAGCCACTTTACCGATTTGAGCCTATTTCCTTCTTTGAAATTGAAGGTAACAATCTCTACCATATTTAGTTTTAGGGGAGGATTAAATGGCTTAATAGCCACATATGCAGGATTTTTTCATTTTTAAAAACTTTGTTTCCCTAAATCACAAATTTTACATATTAAAATTAAACTTATTGAATATGAAAATTAGCTGCTCTTCTCTTTTTTATTGCATCTGGATTTTGTGTCACACTTAGAAAGGCCATTCATTCCCAATATAAGATTTTTTTTTTTTTTAATTCAAGTATAAATACCTTTGGATGTTCTCTTATTTGTAACTCAGTTTGTCTCCTAGCAGAGTAGAGGGAGGCTCATGGGAAAGGTTAGGACCTTCTAAGAATCTGTGTAGCATGATGGTAGCATAGATCGGATTATAATTAAAGACTAAATCAAGGTGCTTGGCTGGCTCAGTTGGTGGAGTGTGTGACTCTTGATCTTGGGGTCTTGAATTTGAGCTCTAGTTGGGTATAGAGATTATTAAAAAAAAAAAAAAATTCTAGGGCTAAGTCATGCTGAGTCAGTCTTGACCCTGGACACAAAGAGCAAGAGGGACACTGGACAGTGACTTCCCCATACAAGGGACTCTTTTCCTCGGGCAGAGAAGACGAAGTCTCCTCCAGACTAAGTCTGTCTTCTGGGAACAAAACGGTGTCCCCTAGTGGTAGGAGGTAAGAACCTCACACAGTAGCCATGCTTACTCTAACCTAAGTAGGGGAGGAGCTGAACTCTTGAGAGGGTCTGGAGAGATACTTAGCTCCTAATATTTTAGAAGGGGAATACATACCTAGATGAGAGTCAAGTCCTTTCCTTGAGGGCATGAAAGACTACTGAATTATTGGTTTATTATTGGTAAATTATTATTTATTTGGTAAGTTTAATTTCTCCCGAATCCTATGATCATGATGGCTCAGGAAGGAGGAGGATTTCACAGAGGGTATCTCAGTTTGGATCCCTTGCAAGCAGATCCTGAGACGAAGAGTCAAGGATGAGCGGTTTACTTGGGAGATACAGGAACCAGGGGAAAAATGAAGGATGAAGAGTGGAGGGAAGAAAAGGCAGTCCGGTAGAGGATGCATTGTTAATCCAGCTACTAGATTGGAGCTTAATCCTGTGAGAAAACTCTAGAAGTTGTAAAGAACAGGCCTCAGAATTATTCTACCCAAGTAAAGGCTATAGGTGGGAGGTCTCTAAAGGGGGAAAAAAAAAACCGGAACGGACAGATTATCTCATTTTTGAACATTTTTCAAATTATTTCTAGGCATTAAAAACATGTGGTCATCCAGTGTGATCAAGCTGTAACACTGCCTTTTCATTTTCCTCCTATCAGCTAACAACAGTGTTACGACAAAGTTTTAGTAGGAGCATTTGGGGCAGTAATTAATGTGCCGATGGCTGAGAGTCAGTTTCTCAGGCCCAGAAGTGTGTTCTGAGGACATTCTGGAAAACCCGCTCTCACACAGATTGTGATGGGACTTCAGCTGGGTCAGCTTCTGCATCTGGATGAGCCCATAATTTTGACTTCTGAGCTCTCATGAGAAAGGGAACGTTTTGGCTGAATAAAAGTAACATGTTAAAAAAAAAAGAGAGAGAGAGACTGGTGGACTTTCAAAATGGCCAACGAGGGCTAACTTTTCACTGTAAGTACTTCAGAAGATGGGTGTTTTCTCACAAGCAGTGAGCAGATAATTTGCCAATGCCAAGTCTTTATTATCCAGCCTCTCAAGCAGGCTTCCACAAGAAAGCTGTCACTTTGTCAAACCTGGCTTCATCAGCCATAATTGCTATTGAACTAAAGTGATCCTTTTAAAACATGAAACAGTGCCCAATTTGCCCCTGGCTCAAAAGTCCTCTGAGGCTTCCACCACAATCAGGGTCAAATTCCAGGTTCTTCTCAAAGGCCTCCAAGAGTCTCGTGAGATCTGCCCTGACAAACTCTTCTTGACATTGTCTTCCGACAATGACCACTGGGCATTCCTCGCCTCCGGTCTCCTTGGTTTGCTGTTGTCCCTTGGACACACTGGGTCTGTTTGCATCACAGAGTTACCGCACTCCTGTTCTCATTGATTAAAATGCTACACTCCCCTGACTGGTTAGGGAACTTGCCCAGTTCATCAACTTTCTAACAGACCACTAACTGAAAAACAAACACTCTCATACTGTCCCATACATAGTGCTTATTGTCTGTCATGGGAATAGATTTTTAGTTATTATTTGTGTAATAAATAAGTATAAAGTAAAGTCCTAAAAGAGCTAACTCTTCATATATTTTGTTCCCTGATATATTCCCACACTTGGAACAAACAGTGCCAGATGCCCAATAGGTACTTAATAAATATTTGTTGAATGAATCAATCAATTGAATTGAGAGAACAAAAAATATAAACAAAATCAGTAAATATATAGTTCAAAAATATTCTAGAATGTGCACTTTCCACAACTCCAGATAGGATTCCTCTCAAAGAATTGCTGGAGCAGAGTGAGAAAAATAAAATAAAATGAAGTGGTTGAGATGCATTATTCAATCAGAGTCATAATTACAGGTGAGTATTGGAGTGAGGACCTTTGCTATTTTGTCTTTGACCCCATGTCTGTGTTAAATATTTAAGAAAAGGCTAGCTTGAAAGACTACATACTCATTTAAAATTAGTAAGAAGGATAAAGAAGGAAAAATGTTCTCCAGGTTTAATAATTCAGAACAGTGTTCTGTGGCTTCTGTTGGCATTTGAGGGCCCAAGATGGTAACTGCTTACCTGAAGATAGAGGCCTTGATCAAATATTTAAGATCTCACTTATTTTCATTTTCTGCATATTTTTTTTATTCCTGTGTCCCACTTCTTTTTACCCATTCTGCAGCTGCACAACTCACACACTAAAGCTAATAGAAATGTTTCATGGATTATTAAATGCGGCTAAGCAATGAGCTTTTGCTAGAACATAAGGCCAAACTGGGGCCACTTTGCAGTTCTAACAAACTAATTTTTCCTGGAAGGTGCAGACTATGAATTTCCAGAGGCCTCTCCCCTGTGTTCCAAAGTTTCTTAAGGCAGATGCTTGTCTGCTGCAAAGAGATTTTGAGGTGGAAAACAAAGACTCCCTAAAAACAGATTTTTGTAAGTGGTGCAGGTAAGCAATCTTAGAATCAAGTTGAAGTCATAGAATAATAAGTGAACCCTTGAAATTATGGTGAGAGAAAACTAAATGGTACCAATTCAGCAATTAAACATAGTACTCTGGTGCCACCGGCAGTGGAGTGGGTTTTGGTTAGTGTCTGCCTAGGCTTAATTACCTAAAGAATGTTCCAGCACCAGCACCCCAACACTGTAAATTATCTTTCCTAATGGAGCTTTTATATTCTGCCACTGTAGCTAATGCTCTGATTCAGCCTTTGATGTCTGTCTGGGCCCACTTGGTACAAAGAAGACCTCTGAAGGAGGTCAAAGTCATATAGTAGGTTGTTCATAATGGAAAGCACTTTAGGAACAACCCATCATTTCTCCATGAGGAGAGAGTACCCAAAGGCGTGAGGAGATTTTCTCACGGTCCCACACAGCTGGTCAGAGATGGGGCTAGAGTGTCAGTTAGGACTTTTTGTTGTTGTTCTAAGCTTATTGGGAAGGTTGGCGCTTCAGAACATACAGGAAGGTTGAAGACCCAGGCTTAGAAAGGGACAGGAAGAAAGCAGCTCTGAGAAGCTTGAAAGTGAAAACTGTAGGAATTATCTCTGAGCAGAAATCACTGGGCTAGTCAGAATGCCACTGCAGGGATGGGGATTAAATTCTGGCCACTTGATGGGTGGCTCAAAGTCCTGGGAGAGAACACCTGATGGGCCACAGTGAGGGTGTGGTCCTCTAGCTGTCCTGGGGAAGGTGTCTGCGAACCCCTTGGACTCTGGATATTGAGAGGAGGCGCCTGACTTTACTCTCTCACTAAGACTCTCATAGTGGAGAAAGGCAAATCCCCAGAAAGAACCCTGAAGGTGCTTTTAGGAGGAATTCAGGGATGCCAGGAGCCAGGATACAGTGAAACCCCAGATGTCGTTTAGAGCAGTAAGCTCCTATGTGGCTAGAGATGGTCACGAGAAGCAAACAGAAGTCTGCTAGGGATTAACAGGAAGGAAGATTTTGCCTTCCAAACATAGGAGCTCCTCCTCCCTTTCTTTTTTCCTTCTTCAGTCTCGGAATGTGGATATGTGCCTGGAGGCCAAGCATCCATCTTGAGTCTATGAGGTGACAAGCCTGAATTCCAAAGTTACTTGCTAAGGATGGCTGGGTGGATACATAGAAGGAGTCTCATATATTAAATACACTACAGAGTTGCTGTACCTGCTCTGAATGGCCTACCTACAGACTTTTTACATTGTAAGAAATTAAAAACTGGGGAGCCTGGGTGGCTCAGTCAGTTAAGCGGCTGCCTTTGGCTCAGGTCATGATCTCAGTATTGAACCCCAGTATCGAACCCCAGTCACGAGGGGCTCCCTACTCTACAGAGAGACTGCTTCTCCCTCTCCCTCCGCCCCTCTCCCCGTTTGTACTCCCCAGTACACACACACATTCTCTCTCTCAAATGAATAAGTAAAATCTCAAAAAGAAAAAAAAGGAAAGAAAGAAAATTAAAAACCAGGCCACTATACCTGGGTATCAATAACACGCACACTTGCATAGTCTGATAAAGCAAATTGGTCTTAGAACTCTCATCTCTCGGTTCCCTGTGCAGCACCATTCCTTTTCTGCCTTCAAGGACAGGATTCCAGCCTTCAAGGACAGGATTCCAGCCTTCAAGGAGCTTATGGCTGAAGCGAGGTTAAATAATATTCTTAAGCAAGTGAAGAGTAAGAACGTGTGATGTATAATACATTCTGAGCAGTAAGGAACAGATGACAATGGTAAAGACATTGTCTAAGGCCAGCCCTCCTGCCCAGGCCCTCACTCCATCTTCCCTCCCTGGGCTCTGACAGGACTACCTTTCTCTTCAGCATCTTTTCCTGTGCCTCTCCTCTGTTCCTTCCTCTTAGCTTAAAAGGAGACTCAAGTCTTTCCCATCACCAACGGCCTAAGAGCCAATCTCTTGCCTTCTCTTCTTATCCAAACTTCTCAGAGGAGAAAATCTGTCCACACCTCCACTCTTCCCATTAAATCCTCAGTCCAGAGCATCTGGTTCTTGTCCCTGCCTCCACACTGAAACTGCTCTGCTGATCGCTAACTCTTGTGGGTAAATCTTCATCCTCATTTGACTGGCCCCGTGTGCTGCCTTCAATAACACTGGCTACTGCCTTTGTCGCCACTTCCCCTCCCTGGGCTCTGTGACCTTACTTTCTCCTGGTTTTCTTCTTACCTCTTGGGAGTGTGCATACTGTCTTGCAGGTCCTACCAATCAAGGCATCAGAGCACACCCTAGTTAATGGGAGGACACTGTATCTCCCTTTCCCTAGAAACTGAATCATGAGCAGAGAAACTCGTACTAAAAGTGGAGGCCTTCTTCCGTTTTCATGGAGGTGCTCTTGTGGAATTGTCGAAGAGCTCCTGCCACCCCGGGTCCCAGAGCTGCCAAGTTCCTGTCTACCCCCTGCCTGGTTCTTTGGCTCCTCTGTGGCCCATCCACCAATCTTTTCTTTTATGTTAGCCAGAGTTTGTTTGGGTTGCTGGTATCCTAAGAGGCCTGAGTGATACTTCAGCCTCTGCTCAGATCTTTAAACACAGTGTGCAGAGCAGACCATTGCCTGGTTTGTATCTGGTCCTCAGAAAGCTCACTCTTCAAGGCTCAAATCAGATATCCCTCCTCCTCCATGCAGCGTCTTCCTGATCCATGTCTTTGTAGTCAAACCATGTTGCTCTCCATATGTTGCTGCCTGGCAAGGCCTTGATCTCCAATGGCCCTTTCATAGTCAACTGCGATGCTCACAGTCAGGGCAGCTTGTCCAGGGCCAGTCTGCCCTGTTCTATGTCCTGGCCCTGCTCACTAACCTAGTGTCTCCTAAACGGTGTTGACCCCTCTCAGGTGAGAGCTTTACAGATGATAGAACTCCTTATCAGAACTCCTTATCAGGATCATCATACAGTTCGCTCTTAACGTGGGTCTATTATCTGAGAAGGAGCTGGCAAGAAACACTCAGGCTACAGATGAGAAGATCTTGTTCATTATCTCCCCCCTTGCACATTCCTCCTGCCCTTCCATGCCTGTTTGGTTTTCCACGAAGCAGACATTGAGATGGAGTTCAAGGTGCAAAAACTTTACAGGGGAGGAACACCCGTGAAAGACAAGGGTCAGAAGCAGGACTGGACCATGCAGCCAAGAGAATATGATGCAGACCCAACAGTCTTCATCAGCTCAAACAATTCTGGAGCTCAGATTGTCCACTCGAGGCACTCTTTGTTGGGTAGCACTGGCCAGGCATTGGGTGGGGTCTTCCCTGAGAGGAGATCCACCTTGGCTTGGAAACTGGAGCAGACCCTGAGGAAGCTAATAGCCGAAGGCTGGAAGCCATGCCCCTCCCACCAGGAAAACGCATCTTCCTGAGCATCTCTGGGTCTGCCACACCTTCTTCCCAACCAGTATTTGTCTGTGGGAGCTCAGGGATTGGCCTACATCCCCATGCAGCTTGGGGCTCTGTGCCAAAGATTTTGGCCAAGTGTGACAGAAGTTAGGGCTCTATCTGAAGCAAGGGAGAGGTTTTGTCTATCTCCCAGACCCCACAATAAGAGGTAGAACTGAAACCTCACCATTGAGTTCTTGTTCCCCTGAGTATCAAAAGCACAGCTGGGAATCTTGGCTCTGTGTCTGTCCCTGCCCTGTCCCCTTGCCCACCCCTCCTCTTATGTTGTGCAGCCTGGGAGTGTCTGGACTGTGCTGTGCTCAGAGGCTCACTGGCTGCAGGAGTGAGGAATGAATGACATACAGAATGAGTGAAGGACAGAATGATGGCCCAGATAAAAGGATGCAAGAATGATGAGACAGCCTGAGAAAAGAGCAAACAGAGCTAAGATACTTCAGCAACTACCAACTGAGTCACTTAGGGATGAGATGATCATATCCAGCCCCTAGGGATTCTTTGAAAAGAATCTCTTGACTATTTCATCCAGTAGTAAGGGCAGTATCTCTGCTCTCTCCTGACTATTCCCCAGTGATGACAGCTCTTCTTTTTTACTCTGAGTCTTTGGCTTTTTGGCTAAGTCACCATTCTTCCCTTGAAGGCAGCTTTGTTAAATGCACGGAGAACACAGATTTTCTGTGAAGGCCATGTGGCTCCCTGGGTCTCAGACCAAAGTGGTAATTGACTGCACCACCCCTGAGCCTTCCTTCCAGCCGTCTTTATTGCTTCCCACTTTGCCCAGATGGCACGTGAACCTCAAGCCTCCAGCTGGTCGGAGCTCAGTGTCCCTCAAGGGGAGGAGAGCAGGCTGGCGGCTCCCTTCCACATGGTCCTGTAATGACTTAGAGCCATGCACTAATTGGTCTGTCTCTCCTTGGGCAGTTCCAGAGACTATAATTGGGACCGATTCCAACAATCTGCCCCATTAGGAGGGTGGGCTGCGGGAGTACACTCTAGAGGAGGAGATCATTTTCCCAAGATCGTTTTCAGAAAGGGCAAGGAGAACTTCACACTAACGCTTTGCTCAAGACTCCTATTTTTTCTAAGAGGAAGAAGCATGAAACACATTAGTAACCGCCCATGCATTTGCAGTGCTTGTGTCCTGACCGAGTCAGTCAGCTTAGGCTACATCATGACGTGGTAACACACAACCCCACTTATGAGAACGAAGCCCTCTGTCTTGTTCAAGCTACGTGTCCATTATGGGTCCACTACAGCTCTGCTACACTCCATGTTTTTATACATGGACCTTCTTGGGGGCACTACCTCATGGCAGAGGGGAGAGAGATGTGGAGAAACATCAGGTGACTCTTCCTGCAGAAGCGACATGGCCTTTCCATCTATCTTTTATTAACCCAAGTAAGTCATGTCCCATTTCCAAGTTCAGCAGACTCTGGATGTGTAGTTCACCCACAGGTTGTAGATTCCATGTAAGAAAATAGACTTCTCCCTCAGGGAAGGCTAATATTGAGAAGCATAATGTATAGAACTCCTAGCAGTCACAGCTGGCATCAGGCAAGGCAGCTCAGATGATCAAGTGAGCTGTCAGGTGTGTCAGAGCTTCTGCACCTGTAGGCAAAGTGGGTGATCCTTCTACAAGCAGCATGATTTAGTGACCAAGGGCCTAAGGTCTGGTTTGATTTCTACTTCTGCTTGTATGACCTTGAGCAAACTGCCTAAATTTTTGAACCTCTAAATGGGCCATTAATATCTACCTATTAAGGCTGTTGTGAAGATTGAATAAGGTATTTGGCAGGTGCATAATACATCGGAGATTTTATTGTGATAGAGTAGTTCACACTTGCCTTGGACAATTTGGAAAACTCAGAAAAACAGGAAGAAACAAAGAACACGAAAGTATTTCTTGCCTCCCCAAAAAAGCCACTGTTAAAATTTTGGCATATTTCCTTCAAAAGATGAAAGCATGCTATTTTTAAAGCTGCAGCTGTTTCTGCATTTGGGCGCGAGGACAAGGAAGATATTTATTTGGGAAGACACCTTAATGGGCTTATTGAGCTCCCCTCCCTTGCTTTCCCTAGCTAGTCTGGAAGTGAAGCATTGAAAGAAGAGTTTTCTGAATTCTCTGAAAACTAAGCAAACAGACGTTTTTTAGTCCTGGGTTGAAAGCAGAGAGGAGAGGAGGTTCCACTTTTAAGGCTCTGGCAATTGGAAAAGGAAGGATGTGAATATCGTGGGCAGCCCAAGTTTATTTGAAACAGAGATATGCAGAGGGGGAAAGTGAGGGATCCCTAGAGGAAGAGAAGGCCAAATAGGGATGGAATGGAGAGCCAGGGGCCTGGAAGGAGACAGAAATGGGAGCAGGAGACCAACTGAAGCACACACACAGGCAGGGCGTGTGACAGCAGTGACACTGACAGCAGTGTCCACCTGCCCCTTCAGTGACAAGAAGCCAGACTGATTTTGCTTGTTGGGGCCAGCACGTTCCACTGAACTTCATAGACTGAAGCCCAATTTTTAGCTTTCAGCATTTATCCGCCCTCTGTTGCAGCCTGCCCTTATTGTCCTCAAACCTTCAGGACAACAGTCTGTTTGCAGAAACAGCCTGATGTAGCTGGTGCTTTGGGGAATGCAGGAGAGGGGTCCTTGTCTGGAGAGGGATAAAATATCTTAGGGAGAGGGGCAGGGTATGGTGGGACTGAGCTGAGATCTCTCAAGGGCATTGATACCTGGGTCAAGAGGAGACCATAAGAAGAAGCCAGTGGCAACCCATAGAAAAATGAAGCCCCCTTTACTCAGAGGGTCCTTGAAATCTCAGGGAGGAGGATTTGGATTTCTGTGTTTCTGTAAGTTTGAGGTTTGAGTTATACATAGATATTTTTATTTTATTAAGATTTTATTTATTCATTTGTCAGAGAGAGAGAAACCACACAAGCAGGGGGAACAGCAGAAGAGAGGGAGAAGCAGGCTCCCCGGCAAGCAGGAAGCCCAATGAAGGGCTTGATTCCATGACCCTGGGATGAAGACCTGAACCGAAGGCAGACACTTAACCAACTTAGCCACCCAGGCACCTATACATAGATTAAAAACAAAACAAAGCAAAACACCTGTTAATTGGCATGTATTAATTACCAAACCTAGTCAAATATAATGATGGCTTTATATCGATAAATACATACCTAATATAGCTGAAATACTGTCCCTACATTGTATATTCTGCTTTTCCTCAAAAGTATTATATCTCAAAAAAGATATCCAAATTGGCAATGAAGAAGTCAAACTCTCTCTCTTCACAGATGACATGATACTTTATATGGAAAACCCAAAAGACTCCACCCCAAAATTACTAGAACTCATACAGCAATTCAGTAACATGGCAGGATACAAAGTCAATGTACAGAAATCAGTAGCTTTCTTATACACTAACAATGAAAATATGGAAAGGGAAATTAGAGAATTGATTCCATTTACTATAGCACCAAGAACCATAAGATACCTGGGAATAAACCTAGCCAAAGAGGTAAAGGATCTGTACTCGAGGAACTACAGAACACTCATGAAAGAAATTGAAGAAGACATAAAAAGATGGAAGACCATTCCATGCTTTTGGATCAGAAGAATAAACATTGTTAAAATGGCTATACTGCCTAGAGCAATCTATACTTTTAATGCCATTCTGATCAAATTTCCACCGGTATTTTTCAAAGAGCTGGAGCAAATAATCCAAAAATTTGTATGGAATCAGAAGAGACCCTGAATTGCTAAGAAAATGTTGAAAAACAATAAAACTGGCGGCACCACGTTACCTGATTTCAAGCTTTACTACAAAGCTGTGATCACCAAGACATCATGGTACTGGCATAAAAACAGATGGATAGACCAGTGAACAGAGTAGAGAGCCCAGATATGGACCCTCAACTCTATGGTCAAATAATCTTCCACCAAGCAGGAAAAAATATACAGTGGAAAAAAGACAGTCTCTTCAAGAAGTGGTGCTGGGAAAATTAGACAGCTATATGTAGAAGAATGAAACTTGACCATTCTCTTACACCGTACACAAAGATAAACTTGAAATGGATAAAAGACCTCAACATGAGACAGGAATCCATCAGAATCCTAGAGGAGAACATAGTCAGTAACCTCTTCGATACCAGCCACAGCAACTTCTTTCAAGATATGTCTCCAAAGGCAAAGGAAACAAAAGTGAAAATGAACTTTTGGGACTTCATCAAGATCAAAAGCTTCTGCACAGCAAAGGAAACAGTCAATAAAACAAAGAGGCAACCCACGGAATGGGAGAAGATATTTGCAAATGACAGTACAGACAAAAGGTTGATATCCAGGATCTATAAAGAACTCCTCAAACTCAACACACACAAAACAGATAATCATATAAAAAAAAAAAAAAAACGGGCAGAAGATATGAACAGACACTCCTCCAATGAAAACATACAAATGGCTAGCAGACACATGAAAAAATGTTCATCATCACTAGCCCTCAGGGAGATTCAAATTAAAACCACATTGAGATACTGGGCATTTACTTTTCAACAGCCATGGTGTGGCTCTCCCTCTGCTGAC
>NC_081558.1:95913617-96030609 GCF_022355385.1 Mustela nigripes
GAGCCTCTGACAAGGTCCTTGTTGGGCTCAATTATGGAAAACATGGCCGGAGTCATGAGCTGAGTGATTGCCGTGTCCCTCCCGCGTGTTACAGGAACCGTTACGAAGATGCTTCCAGAGTGCAAGCCCAATTTTGTTATTTGCCATTGTGGTTAATGAAAAGATGAAATTGGAGCCTATGAGCACAACATGTAGGCAGCACCATAATTAGCCCTTTGGAAGGTGAAAGATCCACTTTAAAATAAAAGAAAATAGCTTTACTCCCACAATGAAATGGCTGCAATTTTCTAGCTAATGCAGAACCTGCAGTATTTCTGTAATTATATCCCCTAGGTCTTCTATTCACTGTAATCTCTCCCTTTCTTTTTCTCTCTTTTTCCTCTCGCTTGCTTTTTTACTCCTAAGTAAATTCCATTTGGTAGAAAGGAGGCTGAATAATATTATTTGCAAACAGGAGGGAAAAGCTCTTACCCACGACGTGATGAGTGCATTTTATTTTGAAAGGAAGAAATAAAAGGCCAAATAATTAAGTCCTGATCCTGGCAGAGCTGTGCTTTCCTCAAATTCAGCCAAACCTACACAGGTGACTCCTGGCCTTACTTCTTCAAGAAAGGACAGGTGCCCTGAGGAGGAAAGGTAGTTTCCTGGGAGGTGACTGATGGCCATAGCAAACCCCAGGGAGGAGTAGGCCGAGAGCGGGGTAGGGCCAGACAGCCCAGGCTCCACCCCAGACCACACCTCCAGACCATCACCTTGCCTCTCTGTGCCTCAGTTTCCTCACTGGTGAAATGCCTGAAGCTCCCTGCCTTGCAGCCAGCAGAGGAAAGTGCCCAGAACAGCGACAGTGCCTGCATCATGGTCAGGGCTCAACAACACTCATCTCTCCTTTTACCCTGGGGCCACTGACTGAATGAACATTGAACACAGACCCCGAGAGCCTGAGCCCAGGATGACTCACTAGCTACAGAAGACTTACTGCTGCAGGAGTCTAGAAGACAGCCAGAGTCAAAAGTGTTTGATTTTCTCAAAGCAGCACACAATCTTGCAAGACAGGTGCTGTTTCTCTGTTTCATACTCCAGAAGCCAGAGACTCAGCAACTTGCCCGAGGCCACACATATTGTAAGTGGCAGAGTCAAGACTTACATCCAGTTCTAGCTGATGCTGGAACCTCCCCTCATTTCTCTGCGCCTTGGCTCTGATCCTGCCCTGGTTCCACTGTGTACTAATTTTTCATCTGCAGAATGGGCATGTTGCTTATATAAGTGGTCAAGTGCGTGGTCTCCAGACCTCCCATCACCCAGCTGTGTGACTTTGGGCAAGGAACCCAATACCCCTGGGATCCATCTGAGATATGTGGACCTCAATAGAACCTATCTCATAGATGCTGTGGACATAGAAAAGACAGTGCTTGCAAAGCAAGTGTGTGCTCTGCCCGGCAAAAGAATAGCTTTAATGATAACTCCCCTATGTTGTCAGGAAGTTTCCCTGAGGTCACAGACACGAAGGACGTTCTGACTTGGGAAGCCTAGATCCACTGGCCTAAATGTCGTTCCACTAACCATGACCCTCCTGGTGATCAAGGCCCTTGTGCCTAGGTATGAGAAAGCCATCCCCACACCTCTTAGGG
This sequence comes from Mustela nigripes, assembly GCF_022355385.1. Taxonomy (NCBI): domain Eukaryota; kingdom Metazoa; phylum Chordata; class Mammalia; order Carnivora; family Mustelidae; genus Mustela; species Mustela nigripes. Next base: position 95,915,246 of record NC_081558.1, read on the forward strand.
CGCTGGGCTCTGAACTATCCCAGATCTGAGGGGACAGTTACCATATGAAAATGTTTGCATGAGGCTCTGCAGCAGAGGCTTAAGCAGCAATCCCCTTCCTGATTAGTTTCACTGCAAAGCCTAGTCGAACAGAGGCCCATTCCCTCAGCACAGGCAGCACGGAGACCTGGCAGGGGCAGGGGGAGGGGGAGCGGCCGATCTGTGATTAAAAATTCACTGCGGATCATCAGCCAACAAATCGTGCCCTTCGGGAAGACTAAAAATTGACTGCAGTGTCAATTTACTGCCCCAGCCTGGGAATCTGTGCCCTGGTCTGGAGATATCAGTGTCATTGCCAGCCCCGAGAGTCAGGTGGTAGAGGAGGTCAGACCAGCTAGGGCTGGAAAGGTGGTAAGTGGACCTATGGGGCCAGGATTCCTTCTTTCCCACAAATATATTTTTTTAAGTCTTTATTTAAATTCCGTTAGTTAAAAATACCATGTAATAGGGGCGCCTGGGTGGCTCAGTGGGTTAAAGCCTCTGCCTTTCAGCTCAGGTCATGATCCCAGGGTCCTGGGATCGAGCCCCACATCGGGCTCTCTGCTCAGCCAGGAGCCTGCTTCTTCCTCTCTCTTTCTCTGTCTGCCTCTCTGCATACTTATGGTGTCTGTCAAATAAATATATAAATAAATAATCTTTAAAAAAAAAAAAACAACCATGTAATACTAGTTTCAGATGTACGACACAGCAACCCAGCACCTCCACACAAGCCCCGCTGTTCATCATGACAGGTGCTCTCCTTCATCTCTATCACCTACTTCAGTCATCCCCCCACTCACCTCCCCGGGGGTAACCATCAGTTCCACAAATAGTTCTCAAGTCCCAGGTGAGCCAGATTGTGGTCTAAGCTCCGAACTAGGGAATGAATCTGGTCCAGTCTGGCCCCAAGGGGTATAGAGAAATTAAAGGACAATGACATTCATTGGTCAGCCACGATAAAGGTAAGCACAGGTGCCATGGGAGCCCTGAGGGGAGCTCAGCCTTGGTGGTGGTGGAGGCAGCAGAGGAGATGTCTGGGAGAACCTTCCAGAACAAATGGCATTCTGAGCTGAGCTTTGAGGAGTGCTGGACAGACAGAGGAGGAAATTAGAAGAGCCTAGGCAATGGCCCGCTCACGTTCAGGGCATACAAAAAATGTGGCATGAGTGGAAGGAGAAGTGGGCACATAGGAAGAGCAAGAGTGGAGAGGGTGCAGCCAGAGAGGCTGGCTAGGGCTGGCCATGGAGCATCCTATTAGCAAGCCTGCAGTGAGCGGAGTGAGTCAGACCCATGGCCTGTCTGATGGCCTTGAACCCTGATTCTGCTTTTCAGTAGCTACGTAGATATGGGTCTGCTTCTCATGCTCAAAGCTCAGTTTCTCATCTATATGAATGGGACTTCTAACATCTGCCTCAAAGCTAATGTAATTACATTACATTCCAAGTGGGTATCTGGCCCATTCAGACACTTGGCAAAGGGTACTTCTTTCTTTTCCCCAAGTGTGAGAATTGGGGAGAATGTGGGACAGGAAAGCAGGCAGGCCAGTGCCTGGCCAATGACCCTTTCCTCTCTTGGAGAATCATCTATTGCCAAGGCCTTTGAAACTCACAGTGTGGCTGGAATCACAGGACCCCTATTCTGCCAGTGGGCTCCGGGGCCTGGTCTCTCCCTTGGAGTTTGCATAGAGCACCTCTGTGTTCACAGAGCTGGGAGACAGTCAGTCATCAGCCAACCTGCTGTGTGAGTCACATGGTTGAGCTCTTGCCTTAGGAAGAATGGATGTTTACAGGCTGAATGAATGTTTATGGGTTTATTCATATCCTCTTCCTAGAACAAAAGATATTCAAAGGGGCAAACAGGGAGCACTGTAGCACCCAGCAGGCCCTGGCATTGAGGGCAGAAGGCGTTGGCTGCCCCCCATCTCTCTCAGAATGCCTGTCCCACCGAGCACTGTAGGAAGCCCCATGTCACGGTCCAGGAGGTTATCCTAGGAAGAAGGTCTTCCCATTGCTCTCCAGCGTGCTTCTAGCATCTGCCCTCGCTCAGCATAGCACAGTGCCATCTTGTCACAGTGCTGAGGCCTGGGGCAGACAGGGGGTGGGATAGGGGCTTCCTAGAGCCACCGGAGGCCACCTCATGTAGCTAAGGCTCTTGATGTGCTGAAGGCCATCTTTGCTCTCATCTCCAAAGTGAAGCTGTATGAGCCCATGCTCCATGCTCTGCCCTAAACCTGGGCCCTCCATCGTCCATCCATGGCCACCTCCAAGGTGACTGCTCACCTGTAAGGTGTCCTCAGGAGGCCTCAAGGATGTGCTTACAGGCTCACACAGCCAATGAGAGGCGCAGTGGACAACTCCTGGCCGCTGAGCCCTTTCTGCAGCCTTGGGCCATACCAGCCTTTCCATTCAGTTTGGATTGTGGGAGGGAATGACCATACTCTGTATTTATATTTTATCAGTCCCCAAGGTTGATCACACTGCTGGGCACCCATGGGGAACTGAATGAAAGAATTCATGACAAAAAAGATCCAAAGTCTTTACTCATTAAGGACACAATCATACGTTGCATCCCTACTCCCTGGTTAAATGCACAGACTGTGGCACCAGCTGCCTGTGTTCTGGGCCCAGTTCTACCACTGGCTGTGTGACCTTCAGCAAGTTGTTCACCTCTCTGTGCCTCAGTTTCCATATCTGTAATTTTGAGATAGTTACACGATTGTTGGATTGAATATGTTAAGAGGTACAAACACAACAGAAACTGCATTATGGTAAGTGCTACATAAGATTTCATTGCTATTATAGCTAAAAATATTGGGTGTTCATTCTCCAGCTTGACTATTCTGGAAAAGAATAATAAAGGGAAAACACTAGCTTGATCCTATTCAAGCAAAAACCTCAGGGTTTTGAGGGTATTTTAACAACTTCCTGATTAGTGAAAAAAAGAATTGATTGGCGGGCCAAACTTTTGTAGTCTTGGCCAAAGTGCAGATTTGATTGTGGCCGTGGCTACAGTTGCAAGCTCTGGGGGCTCCAAGAAGCACCGGTGATCTCCAACTCCCGACCCTGGGCCCACATTAATTTGCCTGCCTGCATTCAAGTCAGCAAAATGGGACAAGTCAAAGCAATAAGGATGGTAGAGAAAGTCAGAAACATTTTTCCTCCCCTGCGCCTAATAGAAGAGTAGAGTCCCTTAATAGAATAAATAAATTTAGTCATCCATTACTTTAGGACAGCCACTAAATTGAAAAAATTGACCTTACATCCCCAAGCAAGGGAAACTCCACTGACAAATTCAAAGTACAACAAGAAGGCAGTCTTGACATCTGATGCTGTGGCTGGAAATGTTAAATTAATGGACAAGTTTATGAAACAACATGCTAGCTATCAAATCATATTCCCAGTTTCTGCAAAAGACTTGAAGAGATATTTCCGATATATTTGCATTTTCCCCATTTTCAAATACTACTGCAGGGCTGGGCAGAGGGAATTGGGCCTTTTCCTGCTGGAGGGCACATTCACTCCAGCCAGTCATCTACTTTTGGTGCAAACATAGCCAAGATCATTGCGATCAACGGCTTTGGAGTAAGTTCTTCCCCACCCCCTTCTAAATCCATGCCTTCATGCCATGCCAAACCTGCTCAGCATATGAGCCTAGGCATAGGGATGGTCCTTCCCAGGAGAGCATCCTGCGGGACTGTATACCCAGTTCATCACAAAATTACGCACCGTTTGTTCTGTTTGCCGTACTGCTCAAATTCATAAATCCAAGCCAATAAAGACAAGGCGGAAATTCTTTAGGAGGGAGTAGGGATTTTCCTTCCAGTGCAGAGAAGTTAAGACATATGCATTTGCTAATACCTGCTTCCCCAGCCAACACATCTCAGCCCAATTTCCAACTGGGTAGCTCGGGAGCCTTAATGAGCTGTAAGGGCGTTCATTTTTGTTAATTTTGCAGCCGACAATTTCTCCACTGGTTTAAGCGGCCTGTAGACTGTGATTTGTTAGTTCTCATTAGAAGGGAAAAGGTATAGTCTTGCACTCCGCAGCTCTCATAAATCACATTTTCAGGTGGCTTTAGCATGCTAGAACATTTCTGAGCACAGGGCCTGACATGAATAATCCCAAGGATGTGGCTCTGTGTTGGGCAGCGGCACTCGAAGCCCGTCCACGATCCCATCTGTGATTCACTGAACATTCGTGCTGAGGCACAGACAAAGGTGAATTAGTTCCAGACAAAAATGCATCGATGCTCTATTGAATAGTCAATTATTAAACACATAATGGAATCTGTGGTTAGCAAGGCGTGCTGACCATGTGCCGTGTTTGCACAATTTCCAGCAGAAATGGAAGGCTGTCTGGGAGCTTTGAAAAATGAAACGATTCAGTGGTATTTAAGGCCAACTTGGAAACACACTGCTTTCCTTAGAGGGGCATGTGAGCATTCTGTTCATTATTCACAGTTTATTCCACTTCTCTTCTTAATTAGATCTCAGGGAAGTCAGCTCTTCAAACTCACCAGTCAACAATCCCGGAGGGGACAAATAAGGTGGGCCATCTGAAGTGGTGTGTCACAGTCTAAACACCATCCAACAATCTTGACGTTCTGGGTTTGTTTTGGGTCTTCACTCAGCTTATGTGTAAATAGGGATGTGTGTCTTCTGCGATTCATGGGGCTTCAAGCAAAAGAGAGCATCACGCAGCCCGCCTTCATGCATCTTGCCTCTCCTTGGCTTCAAATCCTCAAGTAGATACAAAGCACTGTCCAGGAGGCATTGTCTCCCATATCGGCTGCCTTCCACACTGCCTCAGGCCACCCTGGAACGTGAGAGGCCATTCAGTAGTTGGGAATCAGAAGGCTGTCCCTTAGCTCGAGCTGGATGTTGAAGGACAAGGTCCCGTAGAGGTGCTCCTCTAATGCTGTCAGGAGTCAGTGGATGCCAGTTGTTCTAGGTTCTGCTATGACCTATGTATCTTTGAACAAAATGCCTCTCTTCTCTGGTTTTACCCATCTGTAAAATGGGTGGGATGATTTAAAACAAATCTTTGGTTGCTCACACACACATTAAAAATCAGATGCTGAGTTCTGGATACATGTATGGTTTACTGAATGGTCTTACTTGCAGTAGAAACAGGAGATGATTTCATTTCTCTCTAATCACCACCCTCCACTGTGATATGTTGACTCTCTTCTGTTCTTAGCAACATCTTGGGCAGAGTCTACCACTTTTCTGTCACTTGGAGTTATTAGAAATCGAGTCCATGTTAAAGTTTCGATCTGAAACTCCATTTAGATGTCCTCTCCTCTCCCATGTAGGCTTCACACACATGTTAGGGTCTACATGTCTACATGTCTGTGTAGCCCGAAGTCCTGTGTTGAAATCTTAACCCCCAAAGGCGATGGCATTAATAGGTGGGGCCACTGGAACGTTGCTGAAGTCATGAGGGTGAAGCCTTCATGAATGGAACTGGTTCCTTCTAAGACGCCTCAGGGAGCTCCCTCACCCTTTCTGTCCCACGAAGATACAATGGGCCATGTGAAACCCTGAAGAGGACCCTTACCTGACCATGCTGGCACCATGAGCTCTGGTCACCAGCCTCCAGAATCCAGGGAAATAAACATCTGCTGTGTCCAAGCCTCCCAATCTGCGGTGTTCTCTCACAGCAGTCTGATGGATTAACATACCATGACTGTAGGACTCGTGGAGGGGAAGGGTATGGTTTGCTCTCCTGCCTGGCACCTGAGAGCTGGGGGTGTGGAGGTTGCCCTTCAGGTGCCTGCTCGCCTCCACCCCTTGGGTGTAGGGCTGAAGGCAAGGAGGAGAGGAGAGAGCAGAATTCTTCCCTCACCCCTGAAAACTGGTCAGTGGAGGGAGGGAGGTGCTGCTGGCTTCACTGGGGTTTGGGGCAGGAAGGACTCTGGATGGATATCTACAGGCTGATATGGCGGTCCCCACACCAATGGTGTACACAGGCTTTGGGGGTGGGAATCAGCTCCCCCCACCCTGAAGACTTCTCCAGAAAGGGAAAAAACATTACATTACATTATTAGATTACTTTCCTTTATTTCATCCATAGTCCATGTTCATCCCTTCCTGAGTGGGACAAGGATCATGGTCTCACTTGGGCCATTGGTCACCAGGATGATCCCCAGCTTCTGTGTGTTACCATGTTGTGGTAACAAGTAAACCCCCAAATCTTAGTGGCTTTAGTGCAACAAGAGTTTATTTCTCACCTAGGTCAAGTCTGATATGGGTCAGCAAGGACTGGCCTCCACCTGGTGACCCAGGGTCCCAGGGTCCCTCCATCTGGGATGCTGTCACCCTAACATGTGTCCTCCAAGATCTCCAGGGCAAGAGAAGAAAGGAATAGAGCAGATCTCTTTCTGAGTCAACCTTGGATGCCCTGGGCTTTAATATCTTTAATGAATGCTGCATTTCTTCTTTACAGGTATTCTAAACATTTGTCATGTGCAAGGGATATTTCTGTCTCCCCAACAGATTATTGTAATGTACTTGCCCAATAAAGTTACAATGAGTTAGGACCAGACTTGTAGGAGCCACACTAGATCTGATAATGACACTGTGCATTTATATAGCCCTTTTATTTTCCAGGAGCTTTCAGATTTATCATGTCAGTTCACTCCTTCAACAACTTTCTAAGGCATGAAGGTCTGCTTCCTCCCTGCACTGTCCAGGTAAAGAATCCAGGTTTGGCAAGATTCTGGGCCTCACTTGTGCCCCACAGGTGTGGCTGACCCATCCTATGGGCCAGTGGCACCATGAAGTTGGGGTGACAACAGGTAGATGGGACCCTCATGTCCCCGTGACCTTCCTTGGACCATCATCCTCTCTGTCCTTTCTCCCACCTCCTGTTCAGGCTGCTCTTCACCATCTGTTTGGAACCTGGCTTTCCATGTTCACTGCTATGGCCTTGGGTCTTTCAGGGACCTGAGTATCCAACTTAATAATGTGGTAATAATCCAGTCAGTTCTCACTGATTACTTGATGATTGTATCCTAAGCAGGGCATAAAGAATTTGAGGTGGAGTGAACATATCCTTCCTTGAGATTCCCAGAAGAGAAGTTTTTTAGGCTCTTGAAAATGTGTTAGAACTGTAAAATGTAAAAAACTTGGCATTTTAAATGGTGAAATACAAATCACAGCTCTGTTTGGTATGAAACAATATAAAATTGCCATTTTTGAAACAAAAGAAATAAAAATAGAGACTCTGAGTTAAACAGGGTAGTTTGCACACATGCATTTATCCCTAGTGCCTCCTGAGATACTGAGAAAAAAGCAGAGAAAGGAATAAAGATGGTATAAATTTGCCAAGACAAAGAGATTAGGAAGAAAGAAGACAGCAGACAGGAGAGATCCAGTAATTTGGGAAGACGGGAGGCTGGTGGTGAGGTAGCTGAGGGCACGTGTCTATAGCCAGGACACCTGCGAGAGCTCAGGGATGGGAAGGCCCAGTTACCTCTCAACACATGAGGAAGACTCAAGGCAGGTAGACAGAATACAAGTTCATGTAAGGAGCAGGCAGACCCCCAGGCCTCCTTTTCTTTGGGTGACTATGGGAGATGGCTTGGAAGAAACTCTACCAAGGAGGCCCTGAATTCGGGACATCTGACCCAGAGCAGAGGGGGCGCTGGGATGGCACTGAACACAGAGGAATCAAGTCACAGTCTGTAACTGACTGGGGAGAGTCCAGCCCCCTTGCTTTGCTCAGTCTCCACAAGCATGCTGACAGCCTAGCTTATAACACCTACACAGAAGTCAGGAAAAGTATTCTGGAATGGAAAAAAACAAAAGTAGAAATAGGACAAAAAAGAAGAAAAGGAAAGGAAAAGAAAGGAAAGGGAACAAAAGGAAAATTATGGACTTACTCAATTTATAAGGTCTAAATCTAACAAACAGTCATACCATAAAGGAAGAACAGAGAGAATTGGGGGGGGGGAGATTATCAAAGACATCATAGAAGTATATTTCCCATACTGAAGGACTTGCATTTCAGATAGAAAGAGCTTGTCACCTGCCCAGCACAGTGGATGAAAAATGACCCGTGCCAAGGCCAAAGTTCTAAAGATGAAGCAAAGACCCTAGAATCTTTTGGGATGGGGGAGAGAGGGAGACAGAATGCACCACAAAAAGTATAACTCAAGCATGACTCAAAATGGTATTAGACCTCTTAGCAGCAACCCAGGATGCTGGCAGATAAGGAGCAAATCCTCCAAATTCCTTAGGAGAAATGTTTTCCAGTCTAGAATTCTCTGTGTGGTCCAACTGTCAAGGATGAAACAATGACCTCTCATGCACCCATTTTTAGAAGGGGGTGCTGTACCACCCTATGACCCTGCAATTGCACTACTGGGTATTTACCCCAAAGATACAGATGTAGTGAAAAGAAGGGTCATATGTACCCCAATGTTCACAGCAGCAATGGTCACAATAGCCAAACTGTGGAAAAAATCAAGATGCCCTTCAATAGAAAAATGGATAAAGAAGATGTGGTCCATATATACAATGGAGTATTATGCCTCCATCAGAAAGAGTGAATACCCTTTCATATCAACATGGACGGGACTGGAAGGGATTATGCTGAGTGAAATAAGTCAAACAGAGAAAGTCAATTATCATATGATCTCACTTACTTGTGGAGCATAAGGAATAACATGGAGAACATTAGGAGAAGGAAAGGAAGAGTGAATTGGGGGAAATCGGAGGGGGAGATGAACCACAAGAGACTCTGGACTCTCAGAAATAAACTGAGGGTTTTGGAGGAGAGGAGGTAGGGAGATGGGTGAGCCAGGTGGTGGGTACTAAGGAGGGCACGTATTGCATGGAGCACTGGGTGTGGCACATAAACAATGAACCTTGGAACACTGAAAAAATAAATAAAATAAAATAATAAAGAAGTGCTCTATAAAAATGAAGGAGTCACAAAACAAACCAAAATAAGAACCGTGAGATCCAGGAGACAGAGGAGCCAACACAGAGAGGTGAAGGGAATTTGCAAGCTGGTGACAAAGGATGTGCCGGTGAGAAAGTCTCAGCAGACCCAGAGAGCAGCTTTGCAGACCAGTGCAGGAGGATGGAGGGATCCAGAAAAGACATTACCAGGGGGGGAAAAAAAAAAAGTAGAGATTACCTCATATATTTAACTGAGAATTGTTTTACAACTGGGTCAGTGTTTAGGATGAATTAGTGATTGATGCCCAGAAAACAAGCAAACAAAAAGGTAAGGCAATTTCAACTTCAGGAAAAATGAAAATATGCACAAGAAAATACATGTAATTATAATACGCTATTTGTCTCAGTCGTGAACAATATTTATGTGGTTCTAGAAATACACACGCTATAGTAATTCATCTGCAAATCATTATGTGATTCACTCGGGAGGATAGGGAGGAAAGGTGGTGAGATGGCAAGGCTTGAGGGAGGAAGAGGGGAGGGGGAGGGCTCAATTCTCACCCTTCATAGTAGGAGGTGATCAATGCTCCCTACAACAGATCAGGGACTGGCCTTATGTGGCTTAGCAAGAGGAAGACACAGACCAGAGAAAACATGCATAGGAGTTGGAATTGTTTTTCCTCTGAGGAGCAGGACTGGAGTAGGAAGGAGAGAGAGGCAGTCAGAGAGGGGCAGATGCGGGCTTTACAGTACCTGAAACTCACACAATTTGGGGGTCCCCTAAGAAAAATAACTGCATATATAAAATTAGGAGAGAAGACTTAGGAGGGATGTGTCAAAATGAGGGTCTCCGAAGATAAAGCTTCAATCGTGGCTTTGAGATACTGCTGCCTTTTCAGAGGTCAGGAGACGTTATTTGTCACTGTAAATTTCAGGTCATTACTTATTGCTTAATATTATGTATGTGCATTATTTTGTATGCATTTTATGAAAAGAGAAAGAATGAATACATTGTTAAAACCCAACTGATGATGTCACTTGAGTGAAGCCATTTTTATTTGGCTTTACACAGTGCTGTTGGGACAGAAATGCACTATGCCCCATTCACACACGCACGAAGTCCTTCCTTTTGCATTTCAGAAATTTTTGTTGTTGTTGTTGTTGTTGTTTAGATTATTTATTTATTTATTTGACAGAGAAATCACAAGTAGGCAGAAAGGCAGGCAGAGAGAGAGTGGGGGAAAGCAGGCTCCCCACTGAGCAGAGAGCCTGACGTGGGGCTCAATCCCAGGACCCTGAGATCATGACCTGAGCTGAAGGCAGAGGCTTAACCCACTGAGCCACCCAGATGGCCCCCATTTCAGAAGTTTTAAAGTGAAATTTTTAAAAAGATGTGTTTATATAATTGGGAAAGAGAACCAGCACAAATAAACCCAGCAAGAAGAGTACTGCATACTTAAATTTCGTGAGTGGGAGGAGGAGCAGAGGGAGAGGGAGAGAGAGAGAATCCTCAAGCTGATTCCCCAGCGAACGCAGAGCCCAATGTGGGGCTCGATTTCAGAACCCCGAGATCACGACCCGAGCAGAAATCAAGAGTTGGATGCTTAACTGACTGAGCCACCCAGTTGTGCCATGAGAATTTCTTATACAGCTTTGTGTTTGCTTGTTTAGCCAAGAGCCCTAGCCCAAATATGTTGAAACAAAATTTGTCTCCCTTCTCTCACCTGCCCTGTACCCATGGTTCAGGGGTGCAAGGCTCACTGACATGAGGAAAACACTTCATAGCCCTAACAGCTGTCACCAGCATCGGGCTAATTCCCCTGAGGAACAGAAATCCTTGTTCCCCAGGGAACACTTAGATGCTCCATTTCAGTTGGCAGAGGTCAGATCAGAAGTAGCAGGCAGGAAGGAGGCATCAGATGGCTGAAAATGTGGGTGGGACAGAGACTCCCCCTGACCACTCTTGCCAGCCCCTTTCCAATAACTTGCTCAAAGTCATCCAAAAAGAAGGCTGTCATTCAATAAAAATTGTCCAGTTGTACTTGATGATTCAAAATGTTTTAGCCACATTCAACAGCCTTGCATTGAATATCAGCCATGTACTGTGCAAGGCTCGGTGCTGGACAGAGCCCAAAATAAGAAGTGGAGGGATGCCCTCATGAACAATCCTGGCCCTGCCCTTAGAGAGTCTGTGACCCAGGACCCAGGCCCACCCAGTGCATCTCAACTTTGAGGCTGCCTTCCACCTTCCAACATCCACAGGACACTTTCTGTGGGTCAGACTCTGTTCTCAGAGTTGGGGAGTCAAGTACAGAGAGGAAAGATGAAGTTTTGGATCTCTGGGAGGTCACTGTCTTGTGCTTGCTAAGTTGTCCCTGCTTCTGAGAAAGCTACAGTCCAAAGGCCAACATAAAACACCCCTGGTTCAATCTGGAGCTCGGTGAAACGGAATTCAGAGAAGGTGAACGCAGTGCCTGTGATGGAGGAATTTCTTGTAGACAAGGGTTTTTTCCTTTTTCTTCGACTGAGATTTATGAAATTTACAAACAAATGAAGAAGAAATATCAAGTACAAAGGTATTATGAGCACTATTGATCAAATAAACTTCAATGTGTAGTCACTGAAGTTTCCCCTGTTCCTGGGGTGGGTGTTGACTGTGTCCTGAGCCAGGGATACCTGAATGAATGACTTCTGTTAAATCATTCAGACCAGCCTGAGGTCCTTCTCTCAGGAAGCCTTCCAGGACTTCCAGTTTGAACCAAGCCCTCCAACTCTGTCCCCAAACCTCTTATGAGACCCTCTATAAAAACACAGATTACCTGTGTTTAATGAAGGTCCAGGGATGGTTGGAGTACTGGTCTACCAAGTCCAGAACTTGGTACATGGTAGATGCTCAAGAGTATGCTTCTTATACAGAACAGGGAACAGTCTAATACCCTGGTCTTGTACACATGACCGACCTCCTTCAAAGTGGCTGGTGACTCTCTGAGGGCGAGGGACTAGGCAGGTGGGTAGAGGACGGGGTGGGGTATAGAAGCTCCCCCAGATGGGAGTCATTTCCAAATTTGTTGCTTCTAGACCAAGTTGGGCCTCTGTCCTACAGGCAGGTGCTGCTTCTCCTTGCCCTAAGACTGACTCCCACTCTGCTTGAAAGGCTGTAAGAAAGATGGCCAGCACTGACCCCTGTCATGTGTCTGGCGAGAAACGGGCATTCAGAAACTCTGGTTTGCAGGATTCAAGCTCACACTTGTCTTCCTAACAGTTCACATCTGTCCCACTGGCTGTCTGATGATCTATTGTTTTCCAACTAAATTTTGGAATAATGAGAAAAATGTGATACAGTTTGGGGCATGGGAGTCAAACACATTTTAAAATGAGTATTTCTGATTTGATCGATTAAAATATTTACTAATCCTAATGGAACTGAAAGTCAACTCTATTAGACAAAGGGTTAAAACTGAAGCAGGCAAATAACCTAATTTAAAAATGGGCAAAGAATCTGAATAGACAGTTTCCCAAAGAAAATGTATTAATGGCCAATAAACACATGGAAAGATGTTCACTATAATTAGTCTTTAGGAAAATGCAAATCAAAACCACACTGAGATATCACTTCCCATCCACTAGGAGAGCTGTAATCACAAAGGCACATAAATGCTGGCAAGGATGTGGAAAAGCTGGAACTCTCATACATCACTGGTAAAAATATAAACTGGGGGGTGCCTGGGTGGCTCAGTGGGTTAAGCCTCTGCCTTCAACTCAGGTCATGATCTCAGGGTCCTAGGATCGAATCCTGCATCAGGCTCTCTGCTCAGCAGGGAGCCTGCCCCCTCCCCCCCCCACACCTGCTTCTCTGCCTACTTGTGATATCTCTGTGTGTCAAAAAAAATAAATAAAATCTTTAAAAAAATATATAAACTGGTATGGCCTCTTTGGAAACAGTCTGGCAGTTCCTCAAAGTACTAAACAGAGTTTTTTTTTTTTTTTTTTTTTTTTTAAGATTTATTTATTTATTTATTTATTTAACACATCATGACCCGAGCTGAAGGCAGCGGCTTAACCCACTGAGCCACCCAGGTGCCCTGAGTTTTATTATTATTTTTTTAAAGGTTTTCTTTATTTATTTGACAGAAAGAGAGACAGTGAGAGAGGGAACACAGCAGGGAGAGTGAGAGAGGGAGAAGCAGGCTTCCTGCAGGAAGCCCGATGTGGGGTTAGATCCCAGGACCCCGGGATCATGATCTGAGCCAAAGGCAGAAGCTTAACCGACTGAGCCACCCAGGTGCCCCTTAAACAGGGTTTAATGCCCAGCAATTCCACTCCTCGGTATATACCAGACACAATGAAAACACATCTGTATAAAAACTTCCATTCAAAGGTTGACAGCAGGGTAACTCCTAACAACCCCAGAGTGGAAACAACCCAAGAACAACCCCCCACATCTGTCATTATCAACAGGGGATGCCTGTGAGTGTGGGTGGGGTGGGGGCACATGCACTGGAGGAAGAAACAGAATGTTTTCAGTGTTGAGTAGGAGTTGTTCGCACCTCTGCAGTCCTTCTAAAGCTGGTGGGCTGGTGCGTGCGGAAGGAGAAGAGGGCAGTGAGGAACAGAGGAGCCTGAGTTTTCATTTGAACTCAGCTAATAACCTGGCCTGCAGCTTAGATTCTGGGACTCAGCTGCCTACCTGTGGAAGAAGCGGCTGGAGGTTAAGTCCCAAACATGCTTAAAACCTGCACACTATGTGACCAAGTCTAGGGAAAAGATCCTGACTGGGGTCTGGAGTATTAGCTCTGCCATGGGCTTTCAAGGATTCAAATCCCTTTCCCTCTCTGGGTTATCATTCTCCTACATGTACTAATTAGGGTTCCCCCAGCAGTGTGCTTCCAGATAGGGGCCTTGGGCCCTGGTCTGCTGGTGACCACATTGACTTGAGCCAAGGATGTTCCTTTCCATTCCTCGATCCCCACTTGATTTTTTACTTTTCCTCTGACTGAAAGAAGACAAGATAGAGTGGTGGGATTAGAGCAAACCAAGAAGGAGTGGGAGGAGGAAGAAGAGGGAGATGAGGAGAAGGTGAGGGGAAAAAAGAGGAAGACCCAGTGGCCTGGGCTGCAGAGGGGCAGAGCAGAGTGTCTGGAATTGGCAGCAATATCTGCCGAGGAATAATGGGAGGGTCAGGGTCAAGAGGAGGCAAAAGATTGTGGACATCAGTCAGCTATCCTTGGAGCCCGTTTGGGTAGATGGCATGGCAGCATCTACTTTGGGATGCTGGCTGACAGGATGTCTCTTTCTCCTCAGAATGAAGCATCTTCCCACCTGCCTGGCATGGTCTTTGTGTGCACCAACTGCACGTGGCTCTGCAAGGGTTTCTCTCCCAGTGATTTCCCAATACAAGCAAATGCTACCACATTTTCTGTATTAGGTACTGCAATTCCTTACCATATCCCCATGATCACCCCCACATCACAGATGGCAAGCCAGGGTGTACTGAGATGAAGGCACCTGTGAAAGCTCCAGAATCTAGAGGCATCTGCTTTTGCAGACTCAGCTTCTTCCACCCATGATGCTGTGCCCCAGTGGCTGGCCTGGGCTCTTCCCTCTTCACAATTTCTTCTCTCTGCCAAGCCCACTGTCCGTGGACAAGGTTCTAGGCCAATATTCACCGACATTTTAAGGTTTGACTAGGACTTGATCCTGAGGCGACAAAGCTCTAAAAAAGAATAGCCCTCAGATGTTTTCCCAAGGAGTCTCATTCATGGTTCTCAGCAGAGCAGTGGCCACAGCAGGAGGAACAACCTCTCATCTGGCTGATCCCACCTGGAGCTCTGGGGAGTAAGTGTCTGCTGTAAGACAGAGACATGTAGGGCTCCAGAGTCAAACCAATACCATATTCCCAAGGGTCCTCTTGAGCCAGTGTCCCTGTTGTCACTGGCCGTCACTGGCCATTTGACTGGAGCTGGGTCAGATTTCACACATGCTGACTCCCCGTGGTTACATTCTCTGCCATCCATAATGGAGCCTGTCAAAATGCTTGTTACGACTATTTTTAAAAAGTCCCATTTAGCATCGAAGTGATGCCAGAAATGCAGCTTATAAAGAAAGACGACAAATGATCACTTCCTCTTCCAATTCCGTCCGAGGCCCGAAGCTGGAAGACTTAACTGCAGAGTCTATTCTTAGATGTTCAAGACAGAAGTTTCTTTTTTTATTATTATTTTTTAAAATGCCAATCAACATGCAATGTGATTAACACTCTTTGGGAGTCAATGGATGATATGTGAGCCAATGAGGTAGATTATGATCAACAGAAAAACTGTCATTATAGAGATAAAAGTGGAGTGCTATGGGGATGTGTGGGCGTTGATGGAGATGGAAGCCAAGCTTTAGTTGAATGCCACCTTCCAGCAGCATTTCTGGGGCAGCGATGGCGTGCTGGAGAAGACCCGCAGGTGGTGTGTCAGGAACGCCCTTGATCACAGTGGCAGGCACTTCCACAGCATTATCACTGAGCTACTGTTCCAAGTTCCACTACTGTTCCAAGTAGTGCCCTACACGTTTATGTCATTTAATCCTTATAATCACACTGGTAGGTGGGAGGTCGGTACTATTATTATCTTCATTTTATAGATAAGGAAACGGAGGCTCAGAGAGGTTAAGTAACTTGCCCAAGTCACACAGGTAGCATGTGAGATAGGGCTGGGACTCTAGGCTCAGGTTGGCAACCTTCAGAGTGCACCCTTAACCTTTCATGGACTGTTTCTCAGATGCTCAGATGCATTCTAGAGACTCATACTGGCAAGGGCAGGGGAGGCTTTGGAGGTGATGGATGGAACCAGGTTTGGCACTAGAAAGGGATATCTTGGGTCTCCTCTGACTGTTCCCCCATTTGTGCTCCACTGTGTGGTGTGCTCTCTTGCTATTTTGCTGACCACACCGAGTTCCTATCCTTGTGGCTGGTCTTCCCCCTTGTCATCTCTCCCCTTCACTAGCTCTGTGAGAGAAGAAGCTCCGCCTTGGTCTTCTCTGTGTCCCCTGGCCCCCAGCCCATGGTCTGGCCAGGGGATGGAGCTCAGTGAACTTAGGAATGGAGTTGTTGATGAGAGGCAGAAAGGAGTGGAGAGGGCTGCTGCTGAGGGTGGGTATATGAACACAGTTATGGCAGTGGGAATGAACAGGGGGTCTGCAGAGGGTCTGGAGGGAA
Organism: Mustela nigripes; assembly: GCF_022355385.1. Lineage (NCBI taxonomy): Eukaryota > Metazoa > Chordata > Mammalia > Carnivora > Mustelidae > Mustela > Mustela nigripes. Next base: position 95,931,376 of record NC_081558.1, read on the forward strand.
CAGAGGGTCCATGGGGAGTCTAGGTCAGAGAGGAAGATTGTGGAGGGAGGGCCTTGAATGCAAGGGAGGAGTAAAATCCAGCAAAGGTAGTCGGTCTTGGGCAAGTTGACTTCAGGCAGGAAGAGTCAGAGAAAAATAAACTGATCTTGAGGCCATGAGGGAACACTGGAGGTGTCTAGCCATGGTTTATCTAATTCAGATAAGAGCTCTCTGAAGATTTCTGATGTCTGTGAGTGGGAAGCTCAGAGGAGAAATCAGAGAAATCAGTGAAATCAGAAAAAACCTAAGTCAATTAAAAGCATAAATGGACAGAAACTTTCCCAGCTAGGAAACAGACGATGCCTCTAATGGATTTGGGGAAGCACTTGCCACAGTGGCCCCCAACCAGCCTTCTGCCCTCCCCGCTGCTGCCTTGGGGAGGAGGCTGGGCGTTCTGGTCAAAGTCACCAGTTGACCATATCCTGTTGGAACCTCACGCTGTTCCTCATCACAATCATCCTTCCCATCATACTGGCTGAGCCAACAACCCTTCATCTTTTCCCCAGGGCTGCAGCCTCAGACACATTTTCCTCTCAGGCAAGGGACCCAGCTCTTTTATCCCACTCCATCATGCTGGAGTGGGAAAAAAGAATTGCTCACCCTCAGCAAAATTGATGCAAATGCCATCTCTGATTTGAAAACAGCCCCGTCATTGGGAAGCTGAGTTTCTCTCTTATAAGCTTCTCTTGAGTTCCCAAGGGAAGTAGAATAATCATTTATAAGAATAATAAAATCATTTTCCTGATCTGACAGTGTCTGCTTTCCAGCATGCTCTGCTATGAAGCAGGCGCTGATCCTCAGGGCTCTGTTTTGCTAACAGACCCTTTTCTTTAAGCACTGGGGTCTTTCTGTACTGGAAGCCCACTGCACACCCCAGCTAGTAGCTCCCAGGCAGAGCTAAGGGCCTCCTGTAGACTGTACACACACTATTCCCTCATCTTTACATCTCTGCGAGGGCGTTCTCACTTAATCTAGACTGGCCCGGGCTCTTCTCTCCTGGGAATGCCACCCTCGAACGGCTCGGGTAATAGTAACAGTAACTATTAGTTACAAAGCACTTGTTATGTTCTAAGAGCTTTCCGGACATTGTCACATTTTACTGCTCACAACAACTTTGTGTATTTTTAATCTGTATTTAGGGATAAAGACAATAAGACACGGATTGAGAGCACAGAGAGTGCAGCTCCAGGACGCAAAACCAGATGGCTGTCTGAGCCTTCCTGTGCTGTCCTGCCCGGCTCTCAGGAGCATCCCCAGTGTCTAGTCTAATACAAAAGAGGTAGAGGCGGAGGCCATTGTGGTTTCTAGGGAGAAGGTGGTTTTAACAACATCTGGGGCTGAAAGACCATCCTGGTGGAACAGTGGGATGGAATGATCCGTGCAACTGCTTTTTAAAGACCCGATATGTGTCCTCATTGTCACACCCCTTTAGGACTTTAAAGTACAGTACTATCAGTACCATCGAACACAGAATTGATAAACAGTCGTGGTTCGTGCTCACCAAGCCCCCGCTGCCTATCCGGTTTTGTGCACTGATGCCATCTAACCTGTTTGTTCAAATGATCCTTTGATGCAGGTATGGCTGGCATTTCCATTTTACCCCAAAGAGGCTGAAGCTGAGTGAAGTCGCTCACTCAAGGTCAAATCCATTAAGTGGCAGAGCCAGGATTAGAAACTGGGCAGTGTACTTTAGGACCGTCACTGGCAAGCTGGTTCCCGTGCTCCTGTGCTTTCCCTCCAGGGGGCGTCCCTCTCTCCTCCTCAGTGAGGATTTTGGCTCCCAAGGTGGAGCTCCTTATGCCCTTGGTTTCAATCCTCATCATCACCACCTACCCAGGCAGGGTCCCCCTCTAGGTCTGTTTGTTTACTTCCAAACTGTTTATTTCCTCTTCCACCTCTGATCTCCACAACCCTCCCCCACCACCCAGCCCCTAGAAGTTCTAACTGCAGTGAGCTTTATGCGAAAATTTAAATATGCATGTCTCCTTGTCAAGTCGCTGGAGTTTTCTTATGCATACTTGGCTTTTAATTTATGTAAAGGGTACTGTGGCATAAAGCCCCTTCTGGTTCTGACTCCACCCTTTCAAATGCATGCTTTCAAGATCTGTCCATCGATAGATTTTGATTTATGTGCATTGAGTCCATGGTTTCTCACTGTTGTTTGGCATTTTATTCTCCAGCACATTTTGCTTAATTATCCCTCCAGTGATGGACCCCCCTCCCCAAGTTTAAGCTCCTTCTACTAGAAATAATAAATGCTGTTGCTGTTGACAAACATCCTTATACTGGTTCTCTTATTAGATCTGTGGAAAATCTCTGGGTTGTATAAATGGGAGTGGAATTGCTGGATCATAGGACATAAATACCCGTAATTTTACTAAATTCTGTTAAATTGCTTTCCAAAACAGCTGTACCAACTTAGAACTCCCAGCAAGCAGTGCGCAAGTATCCCCAGCTCCTCGTGTCCTCACCTGAACTACGAATTACCCTCTTTTCCAGTTTTTGCTACTGTGAGGGCTGCAAAGCACTGCCTCATTCATAATTTAATTTGCATATCTGTGATTACTAGGGAGTAAGAGCATCACCTCATTATTCATTTTCTGTGAATTGCCTATTCATATCCTTGCTCCTTGAAAAATACTAGGTTTCCCGTCTTTTTTCTTGATAACTTGGACTTCCTGGTAGAGTCTAGGGTAGATAGTAATCCATTATTCACATTAGAAGCTGTAATACCTTTTTCCAGTTTGTCATTAATCTGTGAGCTCTGGCTGTGGTGCTCTTGTTAAATCTCACTACCAAGTTGTCGTAGCTACTTATTTTTGTCTCTTTAGCTCTTATGGTTTGTGCTTTTGGGTATTTGATTATCGACATTCAATGACATTTTCTTCTATGAGGTTTATAGCTTTACTTTCCATGCTTACATGTTTTTTCTGTCTGGAATCTTTTGGCATAAAGTGGCCATGTAGCATTCTCTGGCTCCTCATGACCGGCCAGCTTCCTAACACCACTGACGAAACAATCTTTTCTTTCTCTCATTATCTGTGGTTCCACCTAGATCATCTGTAAAGTTCCCATCCATCCATGGGAGCTGACCCTTGGAATAGAGTGCCCCATCTGATGTAGACAGGCATTTCTTTGTCCTGTCCAGGCACTCCAGGAGAGACCTGCACACTGGCCATACTTAGCAAGGACTGCTCTCAGATGCAGTTGCTGACCTCTAGCCTGTTGTAATACACACAACAGGATGGTAGTAAGGACCCGGGATGGCCTCAGCCTGTAGCTCAAACCTGGCTGCAAGGGAGCTGTCTGTATTGTACATATGAGTATGTGCAAAGCCAGGCTGGGATCAATGGTCTGAGTTCGAAGCCCAGCTGTACCGTCTATAAGCTCGGTGAACTTGGGAAAACCACTTCATTTCTCTGGATCTTAGTTATATCATCTGCAAATGAGGGACTAAGAACAGCTCATGGGGCTATGGAGAAGATCAAATGAAACACTTTGCCCATTCCTTTTCACATGGCAAGTGCTTGATAAATTACAGACACTCAGGTGCCAAAAGAGAAAGCTTCATAGAAAAGGTGATGCTTGAAAGATGAAGAGAGGTTTGCAAGGTCGCTGTGTAGGCAGGGGCTTCCGGGCAGGAGGGAGCAGTAGAACAAAGGCCCCGAGGCATGAAATAACCTGACATTTCAGGAAACTGTAAGTGGTTTGATTTGGTTGGAGCATAGTGGAGGGGAAAGGAGGGACGTACACACAGACAGTTAATTATAGATTAGTCTTAGGTGGTTGTCTAATTGCTTTGCATGTGAGTCTGTCATCTGATGAAGATGGCTCTTGCCACGGGTTGGAAGATCCTGTCTGGTGCTCGGCTTGGCAGCAGGATCAGCCTGGACATTCTCGACAAGGACTGTGTCTTCAGATCCTGGGCTTAGCCATCAGCAAAGTGAGTCATGGCAGAGAGGTTTCAGAAGTCTTGGTCTAGGGTCATCCCCTGAATGCTTGATGGTGAGGAACTCTGGCCCATCCCTGGCCAGAGCCCCCTGCTGCCTCTCTGCAGGCTGGAGGCAGGGTGCAGTTTGGGGTACCCTCTGGCCCCATACCTCTTCAGGCACTGCCTCCCGTTTAGTCCCAAAGCCAATACCACTCGTTTCCATGTTCTACAGCAGCATCACACTTCTACTACCAATTTTTGTGTCAGGACTTAGAAGTGTGCATGTCCTCAAATAGGGATTTACTGTAAGAATTAGACTTTCCACCACTGTGGAGGATCTGGAAGTGAAGGTCTGTGTTATGAGCGGAATTATGTTCTCCAAATTCATACATTGAAATCCTAACCTCTAGTACCTCAGAATATGACTGTATCCGGAAATAATCTTTAAAGAGGTGATTCGAGTTAAGTATGGTCACTAGAATGGGCTGTGAACTAATACGACCAGCGTCCTTATAAGGAGAGATTAGGATAGAGACACTCAGAAGGAAGAGCATATGAAGACAAAGAGGGAAGACAGCCATCTACAAGCCAAGGAAAGAGACATCAGAAGACAGCAGCCCTGCCAACGTGTTGATCTGAGACTTCCAGTCTCCAGAACTGCAAGAAAATAAATTTCTAAGTCACCAGCCTGTGGTACTTTGTTACGGTAGCTTGAGCAAACAAATACAGTCTGGAAGGGGAAGTCAGAAGATCGTAAAGAGTCACTATGTGTCCTCGGGAAGCCCTGATGTGGACAGGGAAGTCAGAGCTCGCAAGGAAAATCTGAGAATCCAGTCAGGTCCCACTGCTGATGTGGAAATGCGAAAGGGGCCCTCACGGAGAGGTCTGTGGACAGCTGTGTCATCTGTAGCTGCCACCTCTGTGGTTAACAAGAGTCTAGGGATAAGATTGGGGTCACTGTTGGTGATTAGGGCTAGAATGGCGAAGAAGAGCCAGTCACAGATTTTGTGAGGAACAACAAGTTGGAATCCATCAGGCACCTCTGGGTCATCTGTCACCTTCTCTGACCTCAGAAACCTTTAAGAGAGAAATGGTTCCTGCTTTGCTTCTACTTCCCAAATCTCATGCAAGTTCCACTTTTAGCCAACTTGAACTTGGAAGGATAGAAAGGAGATTCTGGGAAACACAGCTTCCAAACTGACCTAATCAACAAAAGAATAGTGCATTTGATTGCACTATACAGATGCTCTAGAAAACAAAAGGAATCTGAGCTCTAACAGACTGTGTTAAGTACCACAAACCATAACTCTCATCATAGGAACATTAAGGGCTCCTAGAAGTCTAGCTGTAAAGAAACCCATTTAATTTTGATCAAGCATTCTTTGGCCACTTGACCTTCTCTCTCCTTAGCATAGCAACTCTCGGCAGCCTGGCTCTCGGTGCACTGGCTAAAAGGATGTTGGGCAGTTACCCACCTTCCTGCTCAATACCTTTCTTGGCCATGCCCACCTCCCAGATAGCAGTTTCTTTCTGAGACTGCCCTTCTGCCCAAGGGTCCTCTTCGACCTCCTCATGCCAGTTTCTTGTCCTGCCCCTGGGGCTACCCAGCATTCACCCCAGTGTGGATCTCCCCCAGCCACAGTTGGCATGATGAATAAGATGGGCTGAGCAATACTAACCTTGAGTCCATAAGAAGGTCAGGTGGATCATATGTTGGACGGTATCCGGAGGAACTTGACCGGTGGGTTTCTGGCTGCCCACTATTCAACACGGTCTGTCCCTAAAAATTTGTATTTGTGGAAGATTCACTTTTTGAACAAATTAGAGCAGATTTCTTGCTATTCCCCTAACAGCCTCCTGCTCACTTCCTTGCATGGCAAGATGCTTCCTTGAGTGGGAGAGGGTGGCAATGGTTTGCCGTGGAGTCAGGAATGGACTCCCACGTGGCCTAGGGGTGTCCCTGGGACTGTGGCCCACGTGTGATTCTTACCATGTGGGGCCAATTGCACACAACATGAAAGCCAGCTGTTTTAGACAAATGATAGGGATTATCATTTGGATAAGACTTTAAACAATCAACCAGATGTTTCCAAATATATTGCCTTGGGGTCCAGGTTATTGTGATGTTTACACTTTGTTCCTACCAGGTCCCGTGGATCTGAACAAATCCATTCTCCAATGCTGGAGGGGCTGCCAGTGCCCGCTGTCAGCCTGACAGAGAGGAGAGCCGGGGCCCACTTTGCCCTTGTACTGATGCCCCTATGTTCTTCGCGTATTCAAACATTCGTTAAGAACTTTAAAACTAAGTTTTACCTAAACCCAATCACATTGAAGGGTTGGAGAAATGAAAAGAAAAAGACAGATGTATTTCTGACAGGACTGCAGCAACTGGACAGGGCTGGACGGGGCTTTAAATAGCTGTTATTGGGGTCGAGCTGAAGAGTCTAAGAAGAGCACATTCCGGTTCTCCCTCCGCAGCCCGCTCCCAGGGGTCAGGGGGTGGGGGTGGGGGCTATAATTACCCCACCAGTGTTTTTAAGGACAAGGAGGGAATTCTGAAGCCCTAGGTTAGAATGAAAGCAGAGGCCTATGTTCAGCTGGGCATAGTTCACAAATCTCCTAGCTTTCTCCAGATAAAAACAGTCCTGAGAATTCCTGAGGGACAAGATCCCATGGAGGGGCCCAGAGATGGAAACAGATAAATTTATTTTAAGTAACTTGTCACTCCGGACGGAAAGTCCCCCTCTTCTCCACTCCACCCTTAAGTCTGTGTAAATTAGGACTCAGAAGGCAGTGGTGTTTGGGACAATTTTCCATACTCTTTGGGAAAACTACTCTGTGGGTGAAATTTCCAGTCTCTCCCTGAGGAATCAGTCACCAGAAAGACCCCGTGTGTCTGCGTGGGCGAGCGGGTGTGTTGGGCACAGGGCGGGAAGGAGAAATGCCAGCGATTAGCTGGGCTCACAGCCTTCCCTCCGCCTCCTGACTCTCCCGCGCAGACGCTGACCAGGACATCAGCGGCGGCCACCCCGGGGGCTCCAGGGTAGAGATGGGAAAGGACAAGGACACCGTGGAAGCTAGCTTTCTAGCAGGAAATACCCTCCCTTGGGCCCGTTCAGTCTGGAGCATGGACACCTGCCACGCTGCCGCATTTTCCAAAGAACCAGCAGAGGGAGTTGGGAGTAGGCGCCAAACGCCTCCCAGGGCCTCAGATAGGAGCATTAGCAATTCTGATTTCCGTCTGTTTCTCTCGGCGGTCCACAACTCAGAAGTAACAAAGGACTCCTTCTTGAAGTTGTAGGTGGATTTTCGTTCTGCAGCTGATCGGAGGCGCGGGTCCCGCTGGGCGGCGAGCTTCCTGCCCGAGCACGGCTTACCGCGCAGGTGCAGCCCGCCTTCCACGTGCGTGCCCCGACCCCGGAGCAGCAAGCAGGCCTGCTGCCTGCTACCACCAGTACACTGAGGGACTGGGTAACCTTTCAAGAAGGAGACCATTCCAGGCAGGCACATTTTCCCAAAACCAGTGTGAGCAGAGCTGGGTGGGAAAGGCTCTGCCCTTCACGGGAGATGACAGTTTCCTGCACTGGAAGGACTTTCTGCTCAGCCAGAATGGGTTGGTACCGGGAAAAGCGTGGGAAAACTTTATGAGAGAGCTTCATTTTATTTTACTATGACTTTTTTCCTTTTTATTTGAGATCTAATATGACTATCACAAGATGCACAGAAAGCACAAATCTTAAGTACACGGCTTGATGGTTTTTTACTTTTGTGCACGTTCATGGAACAGCATTCAGAGCAAGATATTAAACCTTTGTGGCATCCAAGAAGGTTCCTTTGTACCATTTCCCATGAGTCCCTGCCCTTCAAAGAGAATGATTATTTTGACTTTGTCAGCATTGATAAATTCTCCCAGCTGTTGCATGCATACAGTATGTTTACTTTTGTTTCTGGATTTTCTCTAACCCAGTACGACATCTGCATGGTTTGTCCATGTTGAATTCACCACCAGTAATTCATTCTTTCCTAATGCCAGGTAGCATTCCATTGCATGAAAATACCACAGTATGTTTATCTGTTCTTCCAGTGATGGACACTCTGGTTGTTATCAGTTTTGACTATTCTAAATCAAGCTGCTATGAACATACATTTCAGTACAAGTCTTTGTGTGGACATATGCAATCATTTCTGTTGGGTGTATGTTGAGAAATGGAATTGCTGGTTATAGGGTAGGTTTATGCTTAGCTTTAGTCAATATTGCCTAACAGTTTTGTAAAGTGTTGAACCAATTTACACTCCTGCCAGCAGTGAGGGGAATTATACCGGAGAGCTTTTAAACCAAGATTGTCACGGCCGCACCTCTAATCTGATTCTTCAGTGTTCTTCTGGCTCTCCTGCGGGCTCCACTTGAGCCAAAACCCTGATCTAGTCATGACTAGGATCAGGGATCGGGAGCAGTCTGCACAAAATTTAGAGTACAATGAGGTTCAGGCTGGAGTCGGTCCTAGTCAGTGTGTGGCCAACGAGAGAACAAGTCCATCTTCTGATCCAGACACCGAACCAGATTTTTTGCTGACACTTGGTGCTCTTCCTTCACTCTGATGTTGGTGATTGGGATGCTGGTGGCTGTGGGTACCACTTACTTGGCCCCAAGCATGGGCCACTGTCTTTTCCGGTACTCTTGATGATCTGATGTGGGGGACAACATTATCCCTGCTTAAAAACCAAGCAAACAAAGCTCAGCAAGGTTAGACAGTCCACTCCAGGCACTCACTAGGTGGAAGGGCTGGGGTTCATACACTCTTAAACAACTCCTGCTTTTCTTTCCTTTTGTTGTGTTACTTATTCTTTGAAAATATTCATTTGGCACAGATTTGAAAGGATACAAATAGGAAGCAAAAAAGCCATTCTTCTATCTCCTGCTCTACCTGGTACTTCTGTCCCAGAGCCAAGCGTCATTACCAGCTCTTTGGATGTCCTTCCAGAGACTGTCTATTGACAAACATGGACAGGTATTCAGAATCTTCTTCCTCTCCACACTGTCCTGCATCTTGCTTTCTTAATTTAACAAAAACATATTGGGTAGCTTTTCTTTTAGGTAAATACGATGGTGTCTTTTCTACAGCTGTATTACAATCACTCCTCTTTCGATGGACTCTTACGATAATTCCAATAATTTGCTATTATAAACAATGCTGCCTCAGATATCCCTGTATCGGTGCCACCTTGCACATGTGCAAGTGTATTTGTATGATAAATGTCTGGAAGTAAGATTTCTGGGTCAGGGATGTACGCATCTAAAGTTCTAAATATTTCCAGCCTGCCCTCCATTAACTAAACCAGTACAACAACTCCAGATAATCTAGGAGACGTCGGATCGCAGAGAACTGAAATACTCACCATCATCCCAATCTGCAGTCTTGGTACATGGTGTCTGTTGAACGTCTGAAGGAAAGAACCACTCCCCACGGCCAGGCATTGGGAGGGATTGCTGGGGCAGCTACCAGTCCCCCAGTGCCATGGTTGTTCCTTCCCTTCTCTCTGACATTTTTGTCCTCGTAGGGTTGTGTCTCCCAGATTAGATAGGAAAAAGACAACTAGAAAAGATAACTTTAGACAGGCTTTCTAAAGAATGCAAGAGTTCCTGATGCTTTTCCTACTCTTCACTCAACTTTCTTAAATTCTCCCAAACAGGAACAGGGTTAGTCTCATAGCTAGGGTTAGGAGTGAACCCTGAGTGGAAAGCTGCCTGTGGGTAGAAATGAACTGAGCCACTCCTGGTGGGATCTCTGGCACTGTGTCAGATCAATGGCAGAGATGCATGTTGTGTGGGGGCTTCTCAATGTCCCTAAGACCTCACCTATAGGTGGTGGCTGTCCATACACAGGCTCAGCAGGTCTTAGCCTCCATCCTGAGCATCTCCCTAAATAGCAGGCTGCAGGGGGAGGAAACGTCTCCTTTTCTAGGACAAAAGGCTCCTGCTAACCACAGTCTTCATTTACATTTTGTCGACTTATTAAAGTGAGATCCAAATGTTTCATTGCTCTCAATTACACTTATTAATGGAAGCTAAAAGCTTCTGAGGGTGAAGCTTATTGGAACATATGGTCAACCTTCCATTCTGAGAGCCTGGGGCTGAGGAGCACAGGGAGGCGAGAGGCTGGGGTTTTAATAACCATTTGGTTTTTCCTGATCCTCCCTTCCCCAAATAATTAAATAAAAAGAGCTCTCTTTCTTAATTTATGAGGAAGGCTTGGACAATTTGAATCAGAAAAAGTCAAGAATAAGCTAGGAGATCTACTCAAACAATATTTAATAATATCTGTGGACAAAGAGTTCAGAGTTACTTCACAGACTTTGCCTGATTTCTCAATGGTTTTAATACTTGGCTAGAGAAAGATTGTGAGTTTGGGGCTCCATAAAAGACTCCATCGGGGCCTCATTCACAGATGAACAAACTGAGTCTTAGAAAGTGAACATGTCCAGAGGAAGAGCTTGAACTGTAAAAAGTAAAGAGTGGCAGACGGGTTGGGGTCATCAGGGAAGCTTTTAGGGAGGAAGTGGGTTTGGGTTGTGATTTGAAGGATGGATAGAATTTGGTCATGGGAAGAGCAGAGGAAGGTACCAAGGTAGTAGACAATGATAGAGCAAATGTGCAGACACAAGGCCAGGGAAGATATGCTGTGTAGACAGTGAACATGACAGTTTGGTTTTAAATAAAGGTTCATGTAGGGTGGTGGGAAATGAAATTATAAGTGGAGGTTAGGACTTTGGAAGAGATGGCTCTGTGTTTGCATTTTATCTTTGAGTGATCTTTTGGGAGCTAGCATCTAGCAGGTAGTGAAACAGATGATCTAGTCATTCAGCAAGGTTATTCGTCTTGGATCTGACTCAGCAAACATTCACATAGTACGTGCCAGGCACTGAGGTTGGCACTGATGACACAAACAGGAAGATGCCAAATGCTGGCCATGAGGAGCTCACAATGGCACGAGGGAATTTTGGTCCAAGGTGGGAGCCAGGAAAGAGTAATTAGGAAGGAAATCCCAAGTGTGAGAAGATGTGGGCATCCATCAGGATCTTTGTGGTGATGATGGGAAGGAGCACAGATGAAGAACAAGGGGCTAGAACTGGGGGATGATGGGATTTGGATGATGAAGTGGGGGCTAATGTTTACTGAGTGCTCCCTAGTAAGTCTGCGAGTAGGGGTTCTCAACCTGAGCATGGCTGACACAGCTAGGAATTAATTTCTTCATTGTGGAAGCTGTCTTATGCAGTGCTGGATGTTGAGCCACGTCCCTGGCCTCCACCTACTAGATGCCAATAGCACTCCCCACAATTTGTGACAACCCGCATTGTCCCCAGACACTGTCAAAGGTCCCCTGTGGACAAAACAATCATTCCCAGCTGAGAACCTTTGTCCTCTGAGGTAGGTATGTTATAATTCCCACTTTGCAAGTGAGGAAATTGAGTTTCTGGAGGCAAGTTAAGTGACTTCCCCAGGATGCCTTAGCTAGGAAGATAGCAAACAGGTTTTGAATCCTAGCAGTCTGGCTGTGAAGCCCATGTCTTCACCACAGTGAGGCTGGATGAGGGAGAAAATAGAAATGATTTCAGCTAGGACTCAAGGAGAAGTTATTGCTGAGCTTGGTGCCTCCCAGAAGCCATTCCCTGTCAGAGTTCTTGGATGGGGCTGGATAGCGGGGCAGGCACAGTCCAGCATGTAAGGAAGTGGCAACTGGTCAACCAGAATTCTCCCAAGCCAGTAACCCTGAACATTAAGGAGTCAAAGAGTAAAACATTTATCTTTCCATAAAGCTAGGCTCCCAAGCTCCAGGGTATCTGTTACTGATATGTTGCAATATTTCAGAAGCTTTGGATTAAAATGCATTTTGTGATTAAGATAGGAAAAAAAGAAGTCTGAATTTGGAGATGATGTTTGCTTCTCCCCAAATCTAATTTGGGCCTCACACTGCCACTATAAAATCTATTGCTCTGTCAGTTCATCTCACATTGAAATAATGTAAAGTAAATTTATAAACTCAAACACCTGGTAAATCAGTTAAAAACACATTGCTTCACGGAGCACCCTCCCTGTCTCTTCCAGCCCATTCCATGCTGTTTCTTAGCATTCATTTATTTATTGGACAAATGTGATGTTGCGAATTTAATAGCATTAAGTTTGGAGCTAGAGGGATGTCGACAAGATACAGTTTCTGCCCTCAAGGAGGACACAGGCTATCGATCAGTGCAGGGCAAGCGCGTGAACAGGAGCAGCAGCATAAGACATCCCAGGTGGTGGACACAGCAGGTGCCTAAGCTGGAGGCAGGACAGAGCTAAGGTTTTAGAGGACTTGCCTATCAGCTAGGATGGCTGCAAAGCAGAGTATAGCTAAGAACACAGCATGCATTCCAGGCAAGCTGCACCCTACGGGGTCCTCGTTCCTTTCCATTCTGGCTTTTGTCTCTGTGTTGTGGACCCCCTGTGTACCTTCCAGTACTTGGCTACCTTTCAAGGATCAAGTCCTCCGTCCACAGAGCCTTCCTGAGTACTGTTCTCAGCCCCCTCTCAGACTCCTCATGATGTCAACACCCTCCTTTTGGTAACAATCTAATTTTTATCAATAGATTGAGGTGCTTTGAGGGCAGGAGTTCTGTCTTACAGTTCTCTGGTTTCCCCGCAGATATTTAGGAAAGGGCTATACTCAGCAGATGTTTTATTATTTATGTCTTTGGAATTTCAAAACATCAACTTGAGGAGCTGGTGTTTCTCATTCCAGATGAGTTTGACTGAACTCTCACCTGTGGGCGTTCAGGCTCCAGGGTATCACCTGATATCACCTGCCCCTGGGTTTCCTCCCATTTCTTTCGTTGGTCCTTCTTGGTCTTCCCATGATGCCTTTCCTGCTTCCATATGGCCTGGTGTTCCCCGGGTTTTGGCCTTGGATCTGTGGTCTGCTCACTGTCTGTTTGCTGCCTGAACAAGTTCCTACCCCATGGCTTTAACTATTACTCCTTGCTGAAAATTCTCAGTGCAGCTGAGAACTGTGCCGGCATCCTAGATCTGTCTCCACCAGGACTGTTCCTGCCCCCAGGACCTCCAAACTTGCCAAATTCCATATAAAATTAGTCATCCTCACCACCCCAAATCCCCATGCCTGCTCCTCCTTCTGTCTTCTACAGCCTGCTCAATGGCACCAAGGTCAATTCAAGATGCCAATCCAGGAATCTAGGTAATAAAGAATTCCTTTTTCTTCCCCAATTTTCCTAGACACAGAGCCAACAGAGTCTCCTATCAAATTACTTCTGGAACCTGCACCTTCCTTTCCATTTCTTTTCCCTATTAGTTTAGAATTCATTCTCTCCTGCTGAGATTCTTGCCCTTGATGGCTCTTCCTGGCTCAATGGGAGTCCCACAATCTTTCTGAAAACCAAGACTGATCTTTTCCATTCTTCTGTTTAAATTCTTCAGGCAAATTCTAGGGATGATATTTAAAGTCTTCAGTTGAAATCTTCTAACCTCACTCCTGCCATTCTTTGCATTGAATTACTGGATAGTGGAGACCAGGAAACACATGGGCTCTATAGTGTTTGTTGAATGAATAAACATGTTTTGATTCTCTTGGACGTCATATGTGTTTTCAGCTTGGGAGTGGGTAACATAACCACCCACGCAGATCGTTTTAGGGCCCTTTATCCAGATTAACAGGGTCTGAACTGAGACCTCTCTGCATGTTTGAACACGTCACTATCTGTCCCAGAGAAGGTAAATTTCCCATCTTGCCATTAGGTCATTGTCCAATGTCCTGCCTTATCACTCAGGATGTATCAGGGATAAATGTTCTTCAAAAGAGAGCTGGCCTCCTTTTTATTAACAGGCTTGGCTGATTCTATAAAAAGGGGACTTAGAGCTTTACTCTCTGGTGTTTGTGAAAGAATCAGAACCCTAAGAGATTTTTATTTGGTAGGAATAAATCTGTCTAACCTGGCAATGCCTGCTGCACTATTTATTACTTTACTAGCAATAACAACATCTTATGTGTTAATGCTTTTGTGATATAAAAGTGCTTTCTCATGCAGTATCTCATTTTTATTGTTGATCTTTGCAAGGTTGGAATGGCAGGTATTACTATCTGAGGAGCAGAACTGGGGATTTGGACTTCAGTTCAGTGGACTCCCCATCCAGTGCTCATTAGACTAGGGCCATGGTGTTCTCTTTGAAAACAACCCACCTTTGTGACACCACAGTTTCTAAAGTGGCCTTGTGTATGTATATTTTCCTAGTTTATTTTATTTAAGGAAAATCTTTCACTTTCTACTTTTATCTTCTTAATTCATACCTCATTTTCTGCCCTGGTAAGACAGTTGAATAAAACAGTGGCTGAAGTTCTCTTTCTGTTGTAACATTTGTACTGCACACTTAAAAGTTGGTTAAGAAAGTAGATCTCATGAGACTTTTTACCACAATAAAAAAAATATCTGAGCACTTAAAGGTATCCTTGCCATATTTGGGCAACAAAAAGCCATTGCCACCCAGGAAACCAAGATGGGGACCCTGCTAGCTGTAGAGGACAGCCCTGCATTCCAGATGGTGAGAGCAAGATCTCCTGAAGAGAAGAACTGCTGGGCTGGCTGCACAGGTGCTGGGCCTACCTGGTCTCGTGAGGCCTGCCTGGGTCCTCAGGGCTGGGAAGCATGGGCTAAGGCAAGAACTGCTCGGTACCTAGGGCCAAGGAGGATACCAGAGGAGCAGCTCCGTCCAGCCAAGTTCTCTTTCTCTATCTTCCAGCTCTGCTGACCAAACCCTCCATCCTCAAAACTCAGCTCTAATGGTATCTCCTCTGGAAGTCATCTCTCATCCCTCAACTCAAGGTGAGTTAGTTCTTCCTGGCTGGGTGATCCCATAGCACTTCTTGGTTCTGTCTTTTAGGGTGAGGCAGTGCTGTATCAGGTCCAAACCTTGGACTCTGCAACCACACTGCTGGGTTCAAATCCTAATTCTACCACTCACTAGACATGTGACCTTAGGCGAGTTATTTCACCTCTTGACTTTATTTATGAAACGGAGATAATGATGATGATGATGGTGATGATGATGACAAGGATATCATCCATCACACAGAGACTTTGCAATGAACCACACATTCCAGTGCCCTGTGACCACAATCATTATGACTGGCACAGTTTGGCCACAGTTAGAACTACTTAGGTGAGTCCACCCCACGGAGCACATAATTGATTTAAGTAGGTGTTTGTTGAATACCAGGCCTTACATAATAGGTCCTCAATAGGCCTTTGTTGAAATGTTTATTGAATTGAAGTTAATCAAGACTTAGACAGGAAAAACAGTATTGAATCGGCCAACCCGTCAATGGAAATTTTCTTAAGTGCTGACTGAAGGACTAGCCCATGTGAAGATTTGTAGGTCGTAGAATAGTAAAAAACGCAGTACTCTCTGTCATAGCTTATTGGTGTTTACTCTAATGACTATTAATAAACTCCTTACAAAACCAAACTCAGTCTAGCACAGAGCAGGATACTTCATAGACACTTAAGCAAATGTCTAGTGAATTAAATTTTCTTTGAGTTTATTTATTTTTTAAAAGATTTTATTTATTTTGAGAGGGAGCATGAGCTGGGGGAGGGAGGAGTAAAGGGAGAGGAAGAAGCAGACTCCATGCTGAGGAGGGAGCCTGATGTGGGGTCTGATCCCAGGACCCCGAGATCATGACCTGGGCTGAAGGCAGATGCTTAGCTGATTGAGCCCCCAGACACCCCAAATTTTGAGTTTAAACTAAAATAATCAGTTTATTTAAAAAAAAACTGGGTCACGGGGCGCCTGGGTGGCTCAGTGGATTAAGCCGCTGCCTTCGGCTCAGGTCATGATCTCAGTGTCCTGGGATCGAGCCCCACATCAGGCTCTTTGCTCAGCGGGAGCCTGCTTCCTCCTCTCTCTCTCTGCCTGACTCTCTGCCTACTTGTGATCTTTCTCTCTGTCAAATAAATTAATAAAATCTTTAAAAAAAAAAAAAACTGGGTCACCCAAGTGCTTTCAGGAAACAGTTCCCTAAGGCCAATGGTGATAGCCCCATCATGTTATGTGCCATTCACTGAGCAGCATAGAAATTGCTGGGGGCGCCTGGGTGGCTCAGTCATTAAGCATCTGCCTTTGACTTGGGTCATGATCTCAGGGTCCTGGGATCAAACCCTGCATTGGGCTCCCTGCTCAGGGGGAAGGCTGCTTCTCCCTCTCCCACTCTCCCTGCTTGTGTTCCTTCTCTAGCTATGTATCTCTCTGTTAAATAAATAAATAAAATCTTAAAAAAAGAAAAGAAATTACTAGTATCTTAAGAACTGGAGTCTCCTTCAACTTTTTAAAAAGACTTATTTATTTATTTGAGAGAGAGAAAGACAGAGAACAGAGAGCAAGTAGGAAGAGGGCAGAGGGATAGGGAGACAAGCAGACTCTATGTCAAGCAGGGAGCCCAACGTGGGGCCCTATCCAAGGACACTGAAATCATGAGCTGAGCTGGTATCAAGAGTCAGACGCATAACTGACTGAGTCACCCAGATGCTCCTCCTTTGATTTTTTAAAAACCTTTTTAATTTTGAAATAATAATAGATGCACAGAAAGTTGCAAAGACAATACCAAGATGTCTTGTGTCCCTTTTGCTCAGTTTCCCCTAATGGTTACAATTTTTATGTCACTGGAATACAATATAGAAATCAAGCAAATTACATTGGTATGATGTATATGTGGAGTTCTTCTAAACTGTGGCTTTGGTTGAACCAAGAAAGGAGGGGGACAAGATTCAGTAGCAACAGCGCAAATGCCTCTGGGCAGACATTGCTCTGAGAGGCCCTGGAGTGGGAGTGTCTCAGCCACCCAACCTCTAGGGCCCTCCAGGAGAGGTAAGGAGCTTGTGGGTGTCGGGGCTCCCCACCACCAGCTCGACAGAAACGTGGGTGTGGAGCAGAAGGGACACTTCAGACCTGGAGATTTGTGTGCTGGTTTTCCTAAATCCTGTTGCACTTTGCTTTTCCCTCAGCTCAGAGATAACCAGGCTTCAGGACAGAATTCTTCAATGGACCCTCAGCCAGAGGCTGGGCTTGGCACCTTCTACAGCTCATAAACGCTGTGTTCCAAGGGCCCGATCCACATATACGAGAAGGAGCCAAGGAAGAGCCAAGTGTAGCTGAGACACCCACAACTCGCCCTGTTTATGAAGCTGCAAATAACCCGCTTGCCAAGGTGTCGGCGATGGTATTTTATAGGGGTTTAGAACACCTCATAAAGGACTTTTATTTAGCATGCTTAATTTTAAATAGATCCTTAAATTGTAAGGCATCTAAGTGCCAGTGTTCTTTGAATATTTATATACCTTCTCTGAGGAGAAAAATGGCAGGAATGGCCAAAACAAGGGGAAAGCCCTGGCTGTCAACCCCTGGCTGCCTCAAAGGGAGAGGTCTGGGAATGATGGGAGGGAGCTTTCTCTCTTATTAGTGAAGCTGTGAGAGATGTGGCATTCCAGAGCTCTCCGACATCTGTACACTGAGATTGTGGCAGAGAAACCTTATTCTGCAAATAACATGCCCCCTTCCCTGAATATGTCATATATAATCACCTAAGCAAAGCCGGGTGCCAGGCACATGGTTTAGGTTTGACTAGTGTTAACTCCCATCACAATGGGATTATGAATACTTATTGAACATTTTCTATGTGCTGGACACCCTTGCAAGCACTTTATTAGTCTTAAATCATTTGATCATGAGAATAACCCTATGAAATGGGATCTATCTTTTTAAAAAAGATTTTATTTATTTATTTGAGAGAGAGAGAGGGAGAGGGAAAGTAAGAGGGTGGGGCCAGGGGCAGAGGGGGAAGGAGAGGAACAAACAGACTCTGTGCTGAGCATGCAGCCTGATGTGGGGCTCGATCCCGCAACCCTGAGATCAGGATCTGGGCAGAAACCAAGAGTTAGATGCCTAATGAACTGTACCATCCAGGTGTCCAGGCATCTTTATTGTCTTAGAGACAGAATGAAGGTACAGAGTGGTTAACCAAATGGCTCAGGGCCACACAACTAGGCAAGTGGAAGAGTAGGGGCTCAAACCCAAGCACCCTGACTCCAGAACCTCTGCTCTGAACCACTTTTCCGTGCTGTACCTTTTGTTAGGTTTGCCGCCTCTAGGATCACTGAGTATGGATGGTCTACAAGCTAGTCTTGAGCATGCACTTGAACATTCAGTATTACTTAGAGGGCTTGCTGTAATACAGATTGCTGCACCCACCCTAGAGTTTCTAATTCAGTGGGTCTGGGGTGACCTCAGAACCTCTTCTTCTGATAAGTTCCTAGGTGATGCCAATGGTACTTGTCTGGGGACCTTGCCTTGAGACTATGGGAATAGAGCAAAAGCCAGGCTCATCCTTTCTTGCATCCAGCATGGGGTGGGCTATCACAGCCTTTCTCCTCCTCTTGTCTGTCACTTGTCTTCATGGCTTCCCAGATTTCACCTTCTCCTGGTGTTGGCTTTAATAACCCGTTTCTTCCATTCTTCTTTTCTTGATCCTGTAGAGAGCCTATGGTTGGTGACCCTCCACCCAGCTCAGGGCCAGCTTCCTGGGAGTAGTCACACAGAGCCCTCTGTTTAGAAGGTCCCATACAAGGGGTTTATGCTCTGTGGCTGCTGTCTTGAAATTCATAATAATCTACCTTTGAATTTGTGTAATCTGAGGGGACAATGGACTTTGGTCCATTTTCTCATCCATACATCCATGTATTTATTTATTGAACAAGATTTTCCCATACAGTGATGAGATTTAAGAACAGGGGATAGGAGGGTAATAAGAAAATCCCCTCCTCCAGAAGCTCATACTATAATGGGGGGTAGAGACACAGGCAACTAGGCTATAGGATCCTGACGTTCTAAGAGGGAAGTGTGAGAAAGAGGAGCAGCAGAAAGCAGGAAGTGATAACTCAGCCCTGTGTCTGATAATAATCCTCCTCTCCTTCCCTCTGCTGGAAGCACAGATTTCATGGGGGAGGGGCATTTCACCGACTACGAGTTATCTTCAGAGAAATGGGAAAGCACTTCCTTGGACCAGGTGTTCTCATTCAGGCTTTCATGGCCCCTAGGACAACTCCATAGTTTCTCTTCCTTTGACCAGTGAGCAGATGAAGGATGAGTAGAAACGCCAGCAGGAAGTTGTTCTCCTGTGCTATGATAGAAGAGGAATAAGCAAAGTTAAGGAGGATACCTCCAGTAGAAACAAAGTCCGGGGAGGTTGGGTTCCAGATGAAGCAGCTGAATGAAGCCGAGACAGGGGAGGCTTCTGGACCTCTGCTCCATCTGAGGGCAGAGTGAATTCAGGCAGGCACCAATGAGAGAGGCAGAAAACTCTGCCTCGCCTTTGTGTTCTCTGAAAGTCTCTCCCTAAGGATTAGCATTTAAATGTGGTGTTTGCAGCCTGGACAGGGGCCCATGACAGCCACCTGCCACTCAGTCACATGGCCACAGCTGACTGCAAGAGAGGGAGGGATACATGGTCTTGTGTGTAACCGTTGGCCAGCCTCTGCCAGGGGCACCACGTGTCACACGAGGTCAGCACCCCTGTAGTGTAGGACAGCCGTCCAAGTGCAAGTTGGGAGACTTTGGGGTAGAAAGCCGGAACCTCAATGAGCACATCTTGTATCAGGCTGACCAGAGAGAGATGTACCACTCTAGGAAGGATGTGTCTTATTTTCTGCCACCCTGTGCCTGCACTAAGCCTTTGGCTGTCCTTGTCTCCCATTAATTAGCTCCATTAGGAATACTGTAGTGGCCACCTATAGGTGTGTGCTTGCTGCTCAGAAGGGGGGATGCTGCCAAGCTGCGCACACCCAGTGCAGAGAGATGGGCTGCTGCATGCCATTTTAGGTGCTCTGGCAGTCAATGGGGGTCAGGAGAGAGTTTGGAAAAGAGGGGAAGCAGGAATGTGGTCCTGAGTGCTGAGAGTCCAGCCCTGAAATACTTGAGTTTTAAGAGCATGGTGTTTGTGGTCAGTGAGAACTCAGGCCCAAATCCTAGCTCTGCCACTTAGCGGTGTGACCACGGACAGGTTACTCAACTTCTCTAAGCCTCGAGTTCCTCCTCTAAAGAATGGGTCCAATACATCACCCGTTGTAGTAATATAATAGTTCTCCTTACACAGCAGCTTACGCTAGGACTCAGGTGTGGGCAGAGCAGAAAAGGCAACCCCGCTGTGGGAAAAGCCAGCATGGGTGAGCAGGAGGGCAATGACCAGCACTTCAAGATGGCCGTCATATTAGTTTCAGGTATACAGTATAACAAATTCTACAGTTCTCTACACGGCTCAGTGCTCATCACAGTAAGTGCACTCTTAATCCTCTTCACCTATTTCACCCATCCCCTTACGCACGTTCCTTCTGGGAACCGTCACCTTGTTCTCTGCAGTTAGGAGTCTGTTTTTTCATTTGTCTCTTTTTGTCTTTGTTCATTTGTTTCTTAAATTCCACCTAGGAAGGAAATCGTATGGTATTTGTCTTTCTCTGACTTATTTCACTTAGCATTATACACTCTAGGTCCATCCACATTGTCGCAAGGAGCAAGATATCATTCTTTTCATGACTGAGTAATATTCCATTATAGCTTCACATTTTATCCACTACATCTTCTTTATTCATTCATCTATCGATGGCCACTTGTGTTGCTTCCATATCTGGGCTATTGCAAATAATGTTGCAAAAAACACAAGAGTGAATATATCTTTTTGAATTAATGCTTTTGTTTTCTTTGGGTGAATACCCATTAATGAAATGACTAGATCAGATAGTATTTCTGTTTTTAAGTTTTGGAAGAAACTTTATACCATTTTCCACAATGGCTGCACCAGTTTACATTCTCACCAACAGTGTATGAGGGTTTTTTTCTCCTTGGCAACACTTGATATTTCTTGTGTTTTTTATTTTAGCCATTCTGACAGAGGACCTGAACAGATATTTGTCCAGAGAAGACACACAGATGGTCAACAGACACATGAAAAGACGCTCAACATCACTCATCGTCAGAGAAATGCAAATCGAAGCCCCAATAATCTATCATCTGACACCCGTCAGAATGGGTCTTGGAGGGTTTGAAGCAAAGGTGCGGCAGAGTCCCATGAAGCACTGCTGTTGCCAGTGTGGGCTGAAGAGCCCCGAAAGACTCCCTTTGGGGCCCTGGGTTCTGGCAACTGGAGTTGTAGAGAGGTCAAAATGAAGGGAAGAACAGCACCTTCTCCTCCCTGCCACTGTTGACTTTCATGCCTGTTCTCTGGGTGGATGAGGCAGTTGCTCAGCACGTCCCTGGAAGGGCAGCATCACTGCATTGATATCTACACCAGGAAAAGCCTCTAGTGGAGCCGTGTAGAAGGGAGCCAAGAGCTGGCACATAGAGAGAAGTCACGCCCAGTTCACTAATTATACCAACTTCAAAGCAAACAGAAGATATGGGCTCTGCAAACGGCGTGGGGAAATATCAACATGCATAAACAGGAAGGCATAGGAGCCATATGTTGGCCACTCTCCACCCACATAGCTTTCCCAGAAGCTGGCCGTTCATCCAGAGCCGTCTGAGGATGACTGGCAGGGAAGCATACATATGGATCGGAAATAAGCAGGCAGATCAACTCCGCCGTGACCGCTGTCACTGTGGCCTGTCTCTGTTGTCGGTGCCGCCTTGGACAGCAGTACACATGGTGGGCAGCCTCTTGCTTGGGCGGGTAGGATGACCCACCTTGGGGGACTTCATGGGCTTTTGTTTTGGCAATCTTAGGGTCACGCGTGCATAGAGCCTGCCATTGGGGGTGCTGGGTTTAGGAGTTAGTTCTGCCCCTCAGTGGACATTTCCCTTAACTATAAATAGAAATAACAATGTCCACCCTACAAGGAGCCACTTGTTCTTTCAGCAAATTTTTCCTCAGTGCTTACTCTAGCTCATACCATGTTCTGGGACTGAGAGATGGGAGATAAATAATACAGGCCCACAAGGAACTCCCAGTCTAGCAGGAAAGACAGCCCCCCAAATAGGTGTTGATATATAGGGCTTTCTGGCAGCAAGCAGTGGGCATCTAACTCAGATTGAGAGGCCATGAAAGAAGGTTCCTGGAGGGTCTCCGCCTTTGTGTGAACCAGGGCTCAAGAGCTAAGAGCGAGGAGTGTGAAGAGTGGTAGGAACTTAATGAAGGTGGGAAGTGTATGAAATGGTTGATGAGGAGACTATGAGAAGCAATCAGCGAGGGATGGCCAAAATGGTGGCCAAGAGGCTCACTGAGACAACTGAAGGAAGAAGCTAGGTGAACAGAAGCAAGTGATAAACAGCTAAGAGCAATAGTGCTGTCAGTTGTGTTGGAACTTACTAATATTTTTCCATACTGAAGCTCCACTTGGAGTACTCGTTGGCTAAAGTGGCCTCCCTGCTTTGTGTTCCCTGAAGCCTCCATGTGTATTCCTGCCTGGTCCATTTGCATCACATGCCTTGCTCCCCCTCTCCGTTCAGGTAAAGCCAGCCTATCCTCCAAGGCTCTGCTCTCAACTGACTTCCTCCAGAAGCCATCTGGGAACCACTCTTGTTCTATTTGCTGTGTGAGTACCTTCCTTTCTGTCTGGGGCTGCAACAGACATGGCTGTCAAGGCCTCTCAGTTGGCTGACTTCATACTCCTTTGGGTCTCTGTCAGGTAATCTCCTGACTCCAGAGGTGCACTCAGAGATCCAGCTGAGAAGAATTGATGGGAGAGTCTGGCCTCAGAGAGCCAAGTGATGTGGTGGGAGACAGACCATCTCAAGGGCTGTCATGCCTGCAGAATAAGGATTCTTTAGGCCCCGCGGATCAGGGACCCCTTCTTGTCCATGTCTGGATCCTAGATCCCAGCACACACAAGGAACTCTGCTTCCTTCCTCCCTCTTTCCCTTTTGATTCCCTACAACTTTGCTGAGCACAAACCCTGTGTGAGGACCAGATGTTACAGAGTTGAAAAACATCGTCTCCCAAACTGTATAGTCTTAGCTTCTCTGGTTCCTGGTGTATCACAGTCACTTCCTAAGTACTTGTCAACCTGAATTGAGGCTTCTGCTGAAAAGAAACTTCTGGATCTCTGAGACTGAGTCCTGATACTTTTCATTTCCACCATCGCTTGGTTCACAGAAACCATGAGCTTCTACTCCATGCTCTGGGGTCTTCTGCCCTAGAGGATTGAGTGACCAGTGGGCAGATGGAGCAAGGGCTCCAGAACCTCAGAGAGTCAAGCTATCAGGTATTTTCCCAAAGTACAGAGGCTTCTGGAATGCCCGAGTGCTCCCTCAGGACTACATTTTGTATTCTTTATGCTCTCATCTGCAGGGTATGGGACTATGGATGGGCTGGGGAACTGGGGCGGGGGCTGGGGAACTGGGGCGGGGGGAGGTTGCTCAATGACTTCATGCTATTTGAGGAAGAAGAAAGCAGGAAGGTTTAAAACAGGGGGTATGACAGAGAGAAGCAGAGATCTTGTCCCCCCACAACAGTGTGCATGGGTGAGGACCTGTTTCTCTCTGAGAAGGATACACCCAAACACCCCAAGGGCAAAGGGAGCCAGGTGGGAGGGGTGTCTCGTTCACTGGCCGCATGCTGGGATTATTTTTCAGTCCTTCCTGGGAGGTGCCCGTACATTGGAGAAAGGAAGTTACTCTTGGAAAAGTGAGGGGACCAGTGAGTGGTGGAGCTGAGGTGCAGTCTGGGTCTGCCTCAGTCTCTTTCCTGGGCTCTTCAAGACCAGCAGCAAGTCAGAAAGGATTTAAAGCATTATTAGAATCCATATGGGACTTGGCCAGGTCAACAAATCCATGACAGAATCAGATTCTGTTCATTATACTTTTGTCACCTAAGTATCCAGTGCTGAGCATAATGGGGGGCAGGGGTGGGGGGCCAGGTCAGAAGGAGAGGAAGGCCCAGGCAAGCTGCCACAAGCTCAGTCCCATGAGGGAGGCATACAGACTATCCTGAGGGCAGCGGGCCTGTTGGGGGGTTCTCCGGAGGGGCAGGCAGTGAACAGGACAGTTTTAGGAGGACATGGAGATGGGAGAAGTGGCAGGGCTGGAGGCTATGAGACCTATTAGGATGCTCTTCTGTGGAGGGACCATGCTGGGTGCTGTGGGCAAATAGCCTTAGAATGTCTTGGTGCTGCCCTCACAGAACTGGGGGAGCAGACCTGTGCAAATCCTTGACAGGTATTTCAATATGGCAGTTGAGATAGGCCAGGGGAGAGGGAGGACGAAACCTCAGAGGAGAGTGAGCAGGGAGACTTCCTGAAGGAGGGGGCATTCACACTGGGCACTGAAAGAAGGAGGAGGCCCTGATAGGTCTGTATGGGTGAGATGAAGCAGGCCAGGATAACACAGGAAAGGGCGAGGCCTAGGGCATACGTTATGGCTAAAATTGGCAAGGTTTTCTCTGGCCAGAGGTGATTAGGAGGACATGAACTGGAGTGGGGAGTGGGGCCTGCTGAAGAGTCTGGGCACCACTGTGTGACAACTGAGAGCCTCAGAAGGGCTCTGGCTCCTTGGGGGGTGTTGTGGGAGGGCGGGCTGGCAGAAGGCAGTGGGTGGGGCACTAGGTCTCACAGTCTGGCGGGGAAAGCAAACCCAGGCCGTGCCGTTGGGGGGAGCAAAGGGAATGTGGTAACAGCAGCATGGTAGCTGTGAGTGCTGGTGGGGCACAGGACACAGGGGAGAAGCTTGCTAGACTCCATCAGGCTGCCTCCTGGGTGCTGGACCCATGGAAGTTATGCATTTATGCCTGGAGATGCCAGCTGAGAGAGAGAGAGAGAGAGAGCAGATACGTGTTCTGGCTTCTCTCTTGGTCCTGCCTTCCTCACTGGTTGATCCAGGAGTTTGGGAAATACAGCCCTGTTGGGTCAGTGGAGGTGGGGAAGAGCCAGCATGGGCCGGCACCCCCCAGTCTGGAGCTGGTCGTACGACAGACCCTCCATGGATATCATGGCTCTTGGGGTCTGGTCCTTGTGTGCCATCCCGGAGTTCATGGGTCCTGGCCTCAGCGGCCTGGTGGTGACAGAGCACATGAGGGGTGCCCCCCCTGGGATATAATGATCAATAAGGCCTGCCTGTGGGCTCCAGGCCTCACCTCCCACCACCTCCAGGTTCCTCATTGCCCACACCTTTCACCCCATTTCTGCCCAGTCGGCACTTCCCTGCTACTTCACAGTAATCACCATTGACAGCTATCGACTAGTGGTGACCAGTGGAAATCTGAAGGTGTAGGACTGTGCAGGTTCCTCACTTTCTGGCTATGCTGCTCCAGATGCAACAAAGTGAGGTGCTTAGTTCTCATCCACCTCTCATCCAAGCCTAGTGCTCCCTTGTTTTCCATTTCTTTTCCTAAAGAGGACCTCTTCAATGTCCAAGTAAGGACACCATCACCTCCTCCAGAAAGGCTTCCCTGACTGCTCTAGTTCGCAGTAGCACCTTCTCATTGAAGTCTGACAGCAGGTGTGATCAGCATGAACACTCTAATGTCAGGATTAGGCTCTCTTAAGGCAGAGGTTCCCAAACTTAGTGTGCATTTCATCCCCAGGAGGGCTGGTGGAACCACAGAGTCCTGGGTCCCACCCTGGTGTCTCTGATTCAGTAGGTCTGAGATGGGGCTGGAGAAATTGCATTTCTGACAAGTTTCCCCCATGCTGCTTTTGCTGTTGGTCTAAAGTACTCATTACAGCTCAGTAGGCTCTTGCCATTTCCTTAGTGACCCAGCGGGAGCCTGTGGGGGCAGGGGACCCTAACCATCATGAGGGCACTGACCTAGAGCTCTTGCAGTAAAAACAGCTGCTCCATAAGCCATTGGACATAGAGTAACTGAGAAAGATTTCCTTTTTCCCCGTGAGTGGCAGGGGCAGGGAAGAGAGAAGAGTTTGAGGTTATTGGGCCAAGTTTTATGATGTTATTGAATCTTGCAAACTACCATACGTTATGTCTCTTTCTTCTTCTGTTAAATGAGTTAATTTGGGAAGGGTTTAGAATAACGCCTGCAACATGCGAAATGCTAGAGAAAACCTTGTTATTATCATTATTGGTGTGGGTGGTGGGTGGTTGGCGCGGGAATTCTGCTGAACCCCCAGACTTGAGGTACAATCTCTGTGTCAGGACACAGTGGCGACAGCAAGGGCTGCCTCAGCTTTGGACAAGTTACGATTTTCTCTGTTCCTGGGGTGAAATATGCCCCAATGTCACAAAACCTACATTCTGAGGGGTGGATTATGGATGAGTTTTATTTTCTTCTTTATACTTCTCTGCACTTCCCTAGTTTTCTACTGCAAACATGTATTATCACCATTATAAGCCGAAAAATGTTATTTATGAAACGCAGAGTATCTCCAATACAATGATACGCAAGATTCAAGTTCAATCCCTTCACCACCTGCATGAATACCATATACTTCTGTCTGGGACCAGTGGACTACTAATCATTCTTTCTTTCACTTATTTATTCATTCACTTGAAATATTGATTGGGTATTCAGCATGTGTTACCTCTGTTCTAGGATTTGAAGATACAAAAGTAGTGGAGCAAGTGGTTAAGGGCATGGCTTTGCATCAGGAAGACCTGGAGTCTAACCCTAGCTCTGCCACCTGCTGGCTGGGTAACTGGACAACTCATTTGCCTTCTGTGTCTCGGTGTCCTCATCTGTAAACGGGAACCCTAATGCTAGCTTCCTTACGGGTATCTGTGAGGATGAACTGTGGGAAAACCCATCCACGCCCAGCACAGAGCCAGCACCTGCTGAATGCAAGCTGTTATAATTAGGGTGCTTGTTCTGAGAGCTGGTTTCTGTCATGGTGTTGTAGTCACATCAGGGATCCAAGGACACCCACATGCATGGCTTTCTCTCTTCCCAAAATGTTCAGTTTGGTGGGAGTATCATCCTCATCTTCAAGGTGGGGGCTGTAAAGTCTAGAGGATGAAGGGGGTGACTCAGAGTGCCACACAAGCCTCCAAATATCTGGCCTGATGGGACCCCTGTGCCACGTCACTGGGCATGTACCATGACACAGTGTAGCAAACTTTCTCAGCTGATGGCTTTGTTTCTTTGCTTTGCATCAAGGAGTTAAGTCAGTTTGCCTGCCTTTCATGCAAATCTCTAGCTCCACCGTCTACTTAACTAAGGGAGACCTTCCTTTCTAAGGAGTGAAGGCCAGAAGAGTGATTCTAACTTAGTCCACATTGGGAGGCATCCCACACCTGCCACTGCAGAAATGAAGCCTCTTGGTACCGGATTGTGTTGAGCAGCACCGAGACCCGTGAGGAGCTGAAAGCTGCCACCTGCAACTAAGTATTCTTATCTCACGAGCACAATGAAGCTTAAAACACTAATGAAAACATCCTTCAACATTAATAATAAGATTAGAATAAATTGTGCAGCAATGGCAAGCTGATGAAAAAGTGGGTGCCTTGGGAATGTGAGAACCAATGGATGGCTTGCAGAAGGCTGGCTAGCTTCATGCGGGGTGTGCCATTTTAGAGAGGATGGTGTCACTTCTCCAAGGAAGAGACCGCGTGTGTCCGTCAAAGGCCATCAGTGCCCTTCCCAAAGAAGATCCAGCGTAGGTGGGTGGAAAACCAATTTTCCTGCAGGGGAGGTGAAAAACCCAATCTGTGGTCCCAGCATCTCCAGCATCAACCAGCTCTGTAGCCTTGGATAAGTCACTTATGCCTGAGACTCAGCATTCTTATCTGTAAAGTAAGAATAATAGCGGCACTATCACAGAGATGTTGGGACTATGAAATTAAAGTATGTACAGAAGTGATTTGAGACCAATAGGTGCCACATAAGTGGCAGTTTTATAATAAACAAAAATTTGGGAAAGCTTCATTTTTGGTGGCATGAGGGGCTAAAGTCTCCCAGAAATGAAAATTTTCAGGTAGGTGGGACTTATGTGGTTTTTGTGATTTATTCTTCTATTGAGAAGACTCTTTTCACAATTTCTTCCATGCCTCTGCCTTCCTAAACACTGCCTACTGCTTGTTGTTCTTTGTTTGTTCGCTTCTCTTCACTAGGAGGCTGTCAGCTGTGGGTTTTTTTTTTTTTCTTTTATTTTTCATTATGGAAAATTTCAAACATAAACCAAGGTAGAAAACATAGCATAATGCACTCTCATTGGTCCCTCCTCTGGCTTCAGTAATTATCAGTTTATAGCTAGAATTTTTCCTTCTATATTCTTTTTCACCCCTTTATATTCACAACCTCCTTCCTTCCTTCCCACCCCAGGCTATTTTAGAGTGAATTCTAGCTATTGTATCATTTCATTACTCAATGTTTCTGGTTATACCCCTGTGCGATAAGGACTCAAAAAAATCATAGCCACAATACACGATGTGTAATCATCACATTACAAGACTTGGCAGTCAGTCCTTAATTTCATCAAATACCCAACCTGTGCTCAAATTTCCCTGAATAAATTATACACTTTTTAATAGTTTGAATCCTGATACAAATAATGTCCATCCATTGTGAAGGGTGGCTAGAACTCTTGTCTTTTTTGTCTACAGGTTCTCCTGTATTTTGGTCCCTTATAGTTTACTTATTGGAGATCCTGGTCTAGATTATTTGTCCTGGAAAGTTTATCAAGCTTCGAATTTCGTGGATTGTATTCGTGTGTGTACCTTAGCAAGTTCCTCTGTTGCCTGTATTTCTTGTATAGTGGTAGTTAGATCTAGAGGCTTGACTACTGTCAGGTTAAGTTTCTATGAGTCCTTCACAGGTGGTGCTGTGTACTTCCATCAGGAGTCAGGGTGTCTGGCTGTCTCTCTCTGCCATGGTGGCAGACAGCGATGCTTGTTGTCTAAATCTGTTAATTCATTGGCAGTGACAAAATGTTACTACACCAATTCTATCATTCCATCTTTGTTTATTAGCTGGAAATGTCTATAAATAGATCCTTCTCTTCATCAACTCTGCAGTTACCCTGAGGGATAGTTCATTTAAGAAAAGCAAGATAAATGCTTGATTGTTTCCTCGTCTCTTCACCAATTTTTAAGATAATTAGTTCGTTCCTTTGTGCCTTCCAATAATGACTAAATAATTTATTTTTGATTTTTATGAACTCATGGATTGAAACCTATTTGAGGTCCAATTTTTGTCATTGAAACTCAAATTGTCTCCCCCCTGCCCAGTGCAAACCTCTTTTAAGTTTGCTCCTGAGTTCTTCTGATGTGATCCTAGAAGACTTTGAGGGTTTCCTTGTTTAAGTATGACAAGATGTCCTAGACCCAACTTTTTAATTCCTGCCTGAAGTCTTAATCAAACATTTCTACAAGAATTCTTGGCTTCTTTTAGTGGGAAATGGGGATGAGCAGTGCTTCATTATTTAGTCCTTGTTTCTAGGCCTTTTTAGTGGATAATAAGAGAAGTGTGTGTGTGTGTGTGTGAGAGAGAGAGAGAGAGAGAGAGATGGAGTGTACTGTGAGTTACTGCTGTTACAATTCAGATTTAGGATGATGGAATCATACTTAAACTCATTGATCTTAAGTCCATATGCTTTTTCCTATTATGGAAATATCATTTCTCAACGTCACTCATGTACTTTCTGATACAACATGAGTCTAAGAATAGCAAAGCAAACATTGCCACGAACACTAAGATTTAAACATTAAACATGGGTTTAAGAATTTTTTGTGGTTCTTTTTGTCCTTAGGATATATTCTACTAGGAATGGATATGTAGAGTCAAATTGCTGCCTTAAAATTACACTGATTAATTCCTCTCTGTATGGTTATGCTACCAACTAAGTAGAGAATTAGGCTCGCTTATTTCATTTTGCTTTCGATTTTAAGGGAGTTACTTTTCTAAAATTTAATTTTGTTTTCTATTTATGTAAACTATCCACATGGTTCCAAAATTAAATCTATAATGTAAGGTATGTTTAGAGAAATCTAGCCCTGATTTACTTGTGATTAAACAAATACATTTTTCTATCTCTCTCTATATACCTTCATCTTGCAAATGATTGATAGAATAGTGTACATTTTCTTTTCCTTGTGTTTTATACTTAATATAGCCTAGAGATTTCTCTCTAGCAGGGTATGCATTTATTCCTCCTTCTTTTGTATACATGATCCCATTTATGCCTGTCTCTAAGCAATCTACCTTCTTCTTTAAGTCTTTGTGCTTTGAAATGCACATCTCCTAGCTTACAAGAATTGTGTGTTAATAAGAGTTAACAGATTCTGAGTAAGGATCCATGGAGTTCTATAATTAGAGATGGGTCTTGTCTTTCTGGTAGGTATTAGAACTGCTGAGCCTCTAGCATATTTGTTGCTCAATAAAAAATAGTTGAATCAAATCATTTCAAAATGTTTTAGACCATTTGCAATGATCAGAATAGTCACTGTGACAGTAAGAGCCACTACATTTGCCTTAGATGTATCCATGGCATTTGGTCTCTTGGGCTGACAATGACATTGGTGTCTGAAAAACCATTATTTTGCTATTAGAATTTCTTTTGGAAAACCTGTCACTTCTGGGGATCATGCAGGTTTAAGGATAAAAAACATCATTTGGCAGGATTCATCTTAATGAAAGGTTGTTCTGTAAACCAGGAAGGGACTCATTGATTTTCTTCCTTGGCATTATTTGACTGATTGATCAATTCATCCATTCATGTATTCACAATTTATGAAATAGTTTTGTGTGTGTGTGTGTGTGTGTGTGTCTACATCCAGATGCTATGCTGGAAATTGGAACTGAGAGAGTTTGCCTTCCTCTGAGCTCATGGGCTTCTTTCCTCATTTTCCTGGAACATTCCTGTACGACCTGTCCATTCCTGATCCCAGATGCTGATTTCTCCTTCCTACAGAGCATGGTGAAACTGAGGCAGGAGGCAAGGACTGGCTCGCGTCTGCAAACACTCGTTCAGATGTAAAGAGAACACCCCTACTTCCGGACGCCTTCAGACACAGGTCTTCAGTCACAGGCCTTCAGTTCATTCTGCTGAAAGCATCTGTTTATTTCTCATAGTTAAATCTTGAATGAACTCAAGTCAAAAAGATCAGGTCTTCATAAAGACTTAGGAATGTTTAAAAAATTTTTTAAAGATTTTATTTATTTATTTGACAGAGAGAGACACAGCTAGAGAGGGAACACAGCAGAGGAGTGGGAGAGGGAGAAGCAGGCTTCCCGCTGAGCAGGGAGCCTGATGTGGGGCTCCATCCCAGGACCCCGGGATCATGACCTGAGCTGAAGGCAGACGCTTAAAGACTGAGCCACCCAGGCACCCTAGGCATGTTTTTTAAATGAAAGTTTTTATTGGTTAAGCATTAATAATGTAGCTGTTTATGGCACATAAATAACTGGCACTTTGCTAAATATAAACTCTTCTCTGTTTTCTCCTAGCTGACAGGGTCTTCAGTTCTGGGCCACAGTCGGTCTTGTCATCTGTGAAACCAACTCTTTTTTTTTTTTTTTTTTTTTTTACAAAATATAAATGGGTTAGGCATAGTACTGAGCTAGGGAAACTGAATGACTCCATAAACAGCTGCCTTCTTGCTAGGACCCGCACCCCCACTTGACACAGGCCTTATAATGTAAATAGTGTGTGTCTTCCCTTGAAAGAACAAGAGGTTCATGATTTCTTTAGAACAGATAACATCTAAGGAAGCACTGGAGGAGAGTGACTGGACAGGGAGGGCCTTCATCTGTGCATTCCAGACCACTGGCCCTAGACCTCTTGATACCCTGGCTCCAAGGAGTAACACCTGGGCCTTTGTCTTGGTTCTAACCAGTTCCCGAATGCTCAGAGAACACATACTATCATCCTCAGTAAAAATCCCCAGACATTAAAGAAAGATGGAACCCTCTCTCCTTCCCTTTCTGAGTCTCCCAGATACTCTGTCTGCCCTTACACTCTCTATATACCTTCAATAGACTCTGCTTTCACCTCCTGCTGGCTCACGTTTGATTTCCATCCTGCACATAGCCAGGCACCCTCTCAGCTGGTCTTGCGGGATCCCCTCTGGGCTCCCAGACCCAGACTGCCGGCATCAGTACGGCCATGATGATGCTGTAGTCTTCGCTTAAAACAGTTTGCTTTTAAGGTGGTTACAAATTACTCTCCAAACACTTTCAGCCTGCATTATCGAACCTCCTCTTGGGGTTACTGTGAGGATGCGGCCAAGGAGAAAACGAGAAGTGAGGCAGGAGGCAATGCCCACTAGGAGGGGGAAAGGCAGGACCTCACATGCATGCCCTTACATGCACATGCACGTGGACACCCGCACGTGCACACAGATGCACTCACAGAACACATGCTCGCGTGTGTGCACACACATCCACATACTTCACATACATGCATGTGCACACTTGCATATACATGCAGACATGCACACACTCATGCATGCTCCTGTATACACACTGTTAATACATGTATACACACACTCCTGCACGCTCCTGCACACTCATAAAACACACACTTATATACATGCATGCACCTTCCCACCCAGCTTGAGATAAACACATACTGTTAGACCATTTTTCATCATTATGGAAGTTCAATATGGTCATTTAATCTGGAAGCTGCTCCATTTTCCCAGTGCTAGCCTCTCCATTGTGTTCAGAAAAGAGACATCTGGATGGAAAGTCACCTATTGTCACTAACTTTGTCCTGAGTGTGTCCTCTTGGGCAGCAGGCTCTCTTTGGGAAACCCAAGGGCCCGGTTTTTGCAGCAAACTCTAGCCCCAGAACCAATATCTGAATCAAGGGGGCATGGTCTCTGCTCCCTAGGTGGGGAGAACTAGGTAGAAAGAGGGGCTGGGACTTGCCCAAGGTCATTCAGTGAGGTCACAGGTGGCTAAGCATAGCCTAGAAGCTGATTCCTCCAAAAGCTTGGCCAGTCCAGCTTTGTGCTGCTAGGACCTGCTTGACACTCTTAGGAAAAGATGTTTGTTTTGGTTTCTAAACATTTGCTACCATTCTGAGTCCTTTAATCAAACTCATTCGTTGTTTTTCTCATTATCTAAAATGACCCCTGGAATAAGGCCCCCTACACAGTTCAGAGAAAGTAGATGTGTATTTTGCATCTCATTTATCAAACTTTCATGAAGTAGCAATTATGTGCGTGCTTCACGAGCCAGGCACGCTCTAAAATTGCTGGGAATGTAATTTTTCTGAGCACTATTTCATCGCTGCCTCTCCGAGTGACAGAAAACAAAGCTGATCGTACAAGGGAGACTCTGCCTTCAGAGAAGAAATTAAAGACCTGCTTGCCTAACACACATCCTCTCCCTGGAAGACCAGATTTACACTGAGGTTTTGTTCTGGACGGAAGGGATCTAAAAGTCAGACCTCACACCCTGAGAGGGACCTATTCCCTGTGTCAAGTCACACCACACAGAGCCGTAGCCACACAGAGCTGCCAGCGCCAGCCATCCCTCACCTGGCATCTCTTTTCAGCCTCTCCCTCCTGGGCTTTGAAGGAGCTGGAGATAGAAGGTTTTATTAAGAATCATTGTGCATTTCTCTGAGAATCCCGGGGGTCTCCTGTGTCAGGTCCCTGCCAAGGACTTCGCTGTTAACCCATTTCCCTTTCTTTCTTCCCAGCAGTCGCTGTCAGTGTGTGGTCCCCCTACCAGCAGCCACTGCATTCCTGCATTTGAAATGCAAACACCCAGGCCCCAGCCCAGACACCCTGATTCAGAAACTCAGTTGGTGGGCAGGGGGGTGGCCCACGGTGATCTGTATTTAACCAGTCCTCCAGGTGCTGCTGATGTTTGCTCAGATTTGAAAACACTGTTCCAGAAAAGATGGGGAGAGAGACATATATGTCAGCCTAACGAGCATTTTCAGAACTGGCCTCAGTGATGAGAAAAAAAAAAAAAGTGTTGTGAGCAGCCAGGGCCTACCTAGGCAAGGGGGAAAGAACTGATGGAGGGAACTGGACTGCAGTACTAGGTGGAGGACAGTGACAGGGCAGGGCAGGAAAGGGTCCCTTGGCCTCTTCACCGTAAGGGGCTCTGCTGAGAGCCCTGCCTAACCCCGTGGCTCACAAACTTTCTCACACGTGGGCATCCCAGGGAGACATTTGAAACTACTGATGCTTGACTCACACCTCTAGGCATTCTGATTTAATTGGTAGGGGGTGTGTCCTGAGCAATGGGAGTTTTAAAACTCCCCAAGTGATTCTAGCGTGCAGCAAAGCTTGGGAGCCTGTGGTTTAACCTGTTAGGCACAGCACCCACAGTGGGGTTTCAGACAGTGGGGAAGGGGATGGGAAGGACATTTAGGGGTCTTCCTGCTGCCTCTCTGGTTACAGTGTTTAGGAGGTCTGCAGTTCTGCCTGCGTAAAAAGCTGGCGCCGGTGCTCAGTATTACCTAAAGCAAAAACATGTGTAAAAATGAGGTTCAAGACAAATCAGGATTTTCTGAGGCAGAAAGCATGCTGCCGCTTACCTCATTCATTAGGCTGTAGGAGTGCTAAGCCCAGCCCGGCCAGGGCCCTTGGCAGCCCTCAGATGACAAGGCTGCTACCATGTCCTCAGGTGTCCCCACTTACTTGCTGTTTCTTGCCAGCCATCCCTGCTGGCAGGTGGTGTCTTGAGGAGAATGAAGGCTCTGTGGCCCTGCTGGTGTAGATGCCCGCCCCTGCCACTCTGCTTCCTCGAGCTGTGGACTGCTCACTGCGGACCCCAGGAGGATAAAGTTCCCTCGCATGTCTGTTGTGGGGATGCGGACAAGGTCTGACGACATCAGTGGAATACACAGGCACCTTGCAGATTCCTCCACACCTGTGTGCCTCCTTGAAAAGCGAATCCTTCCCAGACCCTGACTGCACACTGGAAACACCTGAGCAGTTGAAATGCTCACAGCTTGATCCCTGTCCCATGGGTTCTTATGTCATTGGCCTGCTGTGGCCTGTCCTGGATTTAAAAAAAAAAAAAATCCCCCTAGGTGTTTTTCACGGTGCAGTCAGTGTGAGGCATTGCTGGTTTGTTAGAATAGAGAATGACCACCCCGGGTGTGCTCTGTGATGTCTGAACAAGGACATGGGGAATCCCAGCCCAGAGGAGCATGGAAGGGAAGGTTTTGGGCTCTGAAGTAAGCCAGAGAAACAGGTGTATTCAGGGGGAGCATTGCAACTCCCCCCATCCTAACCCCAGAGGCAGTGACTTCTTCTGTTTTCCCAGAAGGCTAGCCTTGGCTGAGGCCCGTGAGGCTGCTCTGATGCCTGACCCCCGTCCACGCTCACGTTCCCCAGCTGCCGAGGACTGATCTCCTTGGCAGCCTGAGCAGCGGCCTTGAGCGGGTACTGCTGGGGCAGAGTGGGGGGTGCAGGTGCTCACATGTCTCCATCCACTGGCGTCCCTGGGCCTTGCCAAGTCTCTTCCCAGCTGCCCATCCTCAGCACACCCTGGAGAGAGCAGCACTGCTCCCTCTGTTTCTCCTTTGCCAACTTAGCGACAATGCTGCATTTCTGGGTTTTAAAGAACAGAGTTAGTTTAGGCCAAAGGATCCACAGCTGCAGTGACATGTGGAGGGTAGTGCTTTGGGCGTCCCCGGCAGGAAGATGACTTGGATTAGGCCAGCACAGTGGGATGCCACAGACCCCGTGCAGGGGCGGTGGTCTAGAGGAGCTTAAAATGAGAACAAACCATTGCTAAACTAGAAGCTTGGGAAACATTTTCAGCACTGGGAGTGAGATAAGCCATAGGTGTTAGGTTTTCATCTGAACCTGGCACAGAGAGAGCATTTCAGCAAGTGATTCTGCACTCAGTTTGCCTGTTCTCTCTCATCCGCACCACCACAGATGGGCCCAAACCATCCCATGTTACAACAGGGATGTAGAAGAGGGAACGTCATGTTCCAGGCCAGATATGTCACCTGGATTTGGACTGAAAGTTTCTGCCTGTTTCTCAGTGAGGCGCAAACCTCTGACATTCCAAAGAGGTCATGTCTAAAGGCCTTGGGGCCCACAGGCCAAACACCCCTGTAAGAGCTAGCAGGTGAGCCCCAGAAGTCTGGTTCACCCCAGTGTGCCCGGAACTCAGGCTAGGGCCTGGCCCACAGTAGATACTCAGTGAACATTTGTGAGGAATGCTGAATGGTATGCTAGCCCCGTATGAACAACAGCACCGTGGCAAGGCTGTTTGGCCAAATGATTGTAGTTGGTGCCTACTTTATGCCAGGCTCTGGGCTAAAGGAGTGAACAAAACCAGATCGTATCCACGCCTTCAGGCAGCTTACAGCCTGGAGGGAAAGGGGGACAGTAGGCAGCTGTTCACACAAGCACAGTTTGGGGAGGGGGTCTTAAGGAAGGGCTCCTGAGGACATGACCTTTGAAATGAAAGAGGAAGTGGGGATTAACTGGGGTGAGAGTGGGGTCAGAGCTCTCCCTGCAGAGGGAATAGCTTCTGTGAGGGCCCTGAGACGGGAAGAAGCAGGGCTCCTGTCAGTCCCTAATGGTGGGAGTATAGACAATGGAGGAGCAGGGAGAGATGCAGTTGGAAGGTGGGGGCTACACCTTGAATGCTCCTGAAGGCCGAGACTAGGATTTTGGTTCTTACCTGTCTCTGAAGGTGTTCTGTGCAGGTGTAGGCTGTTTGTTCTCACTACAATCCCTCACTCGCTCTTGTGCAGGAAGCCTGAGAGTCCCTTTGTAAAAGGGACCCTGCTCCCAGGTGATTCTCCTGTATTCTTAAGTTTTGGGACCCATGACTTAATGAATGTGACATTGCTAACTGAGCTGACTTAATTCTACTTGGGCTCCACCAAGGGACTACCAAAGAATCACGAGACACCCATCTCCTGGTAGGTGGGGGGGCATAACCTTTGGGACAGAGCCCAGGGCAGTTCCGGAGAGAATGGGGCCATGGGAGCCATCAGCAACCCACACTCCCTGCGGCTGGGGGGCTCAGCCTCCTACCTCGTGGAGCTAATACAACCCTGTTGACAGAGCCAGATAGGGTTGTTTTAGCTTTTGTACTCCATATCCCTATCTCCTTAGAAAAAGCTCCCCCAACCCCTCTCCACACCCCCTCCCCCCATGGAACCACACTTGCCACTCAGGGTGGTACTGGGATGCACCTGTCACCCCTTAGGGAAGTTCTCTGAGAACTGCTCTGGGACCGCTCAGGATCTGGGTTTTTGCTAAGGAAGAATTCCAGCTGCCACAGGAAAAGAGGTTTTTCCAGAGAGACCTGGGATTCCAAGCATGTGATATACACTAAGGAAGCCCCATTGCTTGCACCCAGACCAGGGAAAGACTGGGATTGGGAGGCTGGGCTTTGGGCTCTCCTTTTAGTCCTTTGTTAAGACCCTGGGTGAGAACTTGATGATCAGATGTGCTGTGCCCATTTCCTTTCTTGTTGACGGCCAGTGATGGCAGTTTTCATTTTGGGTGCCATTTTGGGTGCCATTTTGAGTTGATGGGCTGTGCTGTCTTTGGAACAGTACATTTCTGGGCTTAGCTGAAAAGGGACCCATGGTTGATTAGAGGCTCTACCATGGCTCAGGGAGAGGCTCATGTCTAATAATTATTCCCTTGGTTGGGTGGTCTTGAAGGTCTCTTCTGGCTCAGGCCTATGGAGAACCTCCACAAAACTTTCCCTGACTTGGCCAAAACACATTCTTCTTCCCTTTTATTGTTTTAGCAAATGAAGTTTGTTTGCTTGTGTTTCTTATTCAGGTCCAGTGGCAGGTACAAAAAAAAAAATTGCCTAATGATAGTTCTGGCTTTATTTGGATATATAATTGGAATTTCCCATGCTTGTGTGATTTTCTTATTTAACCATTTGACTCTTTAAGTAGATTATAGCTCCTGGAGGGCAAGTTCTGTGGTTGCCCTAGCCGGCTTCCTACACAGATGGTCTTTAACACAGGCCTGTTGAAAAGGATGTGGAAAGGCCTCTTTGATTTCATTTAGTTTTATCTGACTGTGGTTAATTGTGAAGCACTTGGCACACAGTTGGTTCTGGCCTGCAAATTTAATTTATAATTTTGATAATTATGACGGATGCTATTGGTGCCCTGCTGAGATCTCCTTCACCAGGCAAGTACACCCCAAGTGATGTGTGTGTTGGCTGCTCATGGTTGATAGCTCCTGTTTTCCACAGAAATGCCCTCAGCTGAAAGGGAACCACCCTGTTCAGGAGGATACAACAGGGACTGTCTACCAAAGGCTGACTCTGATTTAGGGAGTGAGTATACAAAGGCTGGGCTTCTTGACTCTAGAGGGAACTGACTTTCTGTTTCAATCTGCTTTCCAAAGGCCCCCAGGAGATCAGGCTGGGACCACAGTGTACTCAGCTCTTCTCCTGCTCTGCATGCTTTCTTCACTCCCCCTTCCTGAATGCACACCCCTAGTACAGCCCCCCTTTGAGCTCTGTTTCTAGGGAGCATGCTCCAAGACAACAATAATGTTTGCATTTTATTCTCATTTGACTCTTAATTTCATCCATCAGAGAAAAAACAAAAAGGATCTATTCAGCCTCCTGTGTTGGTAGTTCTAGGCTAGGATCTGTGGAAGATTTAATGAGAAAGAAGACCTTGTCAACCCACATATGAGCCTATCTAGCAAAACTCATTTTAGACATCTTATCCCAGAGTTTCCCTTACTTCTGGAGATGACCTAGGAAGTTCAATATTTCTACATCTTTTAGCCTGACCCTTCCAGGCAGCCCCCTCTATGTAGAACTAGCTCCCAAATTCTTTGTCAACCTTAGGTTACCATAGTTATTTCCACAAATACAGTCACTGTGTGTATTTTCTGGTTTATAAATTAGGAGTCATGGTAAAAATAGAGTCAAAAATGTCCCCAGTTTAAAGCAATAGCACCAGAAAGATTATGGGTATGTAGAATCCCTCTGCTCAGGGGGCTGTGCAGGTGGCTGCTGGCCTGTCCAAGCTTTACAGCCCTAGAGGGTCCTGGCTGCCTAAGGCCAACCAATGGCATGAGTATTCCCTGCTCTGGGCAGGGAAGCCAAGGATGTGAAACAGGGCAAGTATTGGGAGAGCCTGTGTCTCTAGAGGGGCCTTGCAGAGTTTGACCACCAACTTCTTATCATGCTGGGATGTGAGGTCTGTACATGGGAACTTCAGAATCTGGAAAAACCTCACATCCTCTTAATTAGATCACCTGTACTGGTCTTTCCAAGGCCAGAGATGGCTTAGAAGATACAGGCAGGAATGGACAGAACTGTGGAGACCCACTAACTCAACTCAGGACCATGGCATAGAAGCAGCCTGAGAAGAGGGAGAGGACTAGTGAAGGAGAGAAGATTGGTAGCTTGGGGCATGTGGGGTCCAATGGGGTCACACAGATCTGGGCCCAAATCCCAGCTCTGACCCCTACTAGCTATGCAAAATTTGACAATTCACATAAACCTCTATTGTAAGATGGGGTCCTGTCTACCCTACAGACAAGAATCGGTTCTATTGTATGAAAGATGTCTGACGTATGGTTAAGTTCTCAATAGACATCCAGGCCTCCATTTTTGGGTCAAACTTTCTAGGCTGGTTTTGTCTACAGCCTCACTCCTCCACACCTGGATCTTCACACTGGTGACCAAACACTTGACTTCTGAATGGCAAGGCTACAAGTCTTCCTCCACCATAGGCTGGAGGATGAGGCCCCGAGAAAGGTGCTTATTGAGGTCTCTGAAGCCTGTTCAGCCCATGTGGCCCAACGTCGTGAGGTTCACATTGCTGGCAGTCCTGAGATTCCCTGCGTATTTCCCCATAGTCGGCCCAGGAGAACACCACGACAGAATGCAGGCAGAATTCAGCTCCACTCTCCTGCCCCGAGGTCTGCAGCTGCTGCTTTCCAATTAAGTATCTGGTTTGGATGGGGCCACTGACCCTCAGTTCATCCAAGTACATCCACATCCTCAGGACTGCTGGGGATTTCATGTTGGTCTTGCATGGCTTCCCTTGAGGCTTTGAGGTTTAAAGACTTTCTATGATCACAGGCTGGAAACAGTAGGTATTGGGGTGGCCATTCCAGCCCCAAAGCTGGAATGACACACAGCGTTTGCCCATCAGTTGCACTATGGCAGTCTGTAGGTGAAGCTTCCTCATCTGAGAGTGGGTTACCCTCTGGAAGACTGTCATGACTTTGCTGTCTCCAAACTTGTTCCCACTCAGTTCCTGGAGGCCCTTCTCCCTCGCCTGAGGTGCCCCACACCAGGGGTCAGAAAACTTAGCCCACAGGCCAAATGTGGCCCACCCCCTGCTTTGGTGTATAAAGTTTTATTAGAACACAGCCACGCCCATTTGTTTACATCTTGTCTATGACTGCTTTCCTGCTCTGACAACAGAGCAGAGTAGTTGCAACAGATACCATATGGCTACAAAACCTAAAATATTTACAATCTAGCTCTTTACAGAAAAATTTGCCTGCCTCCTCCCTATGCCATCTAGGCAGAACGAGTACCAGAACATACACTGGAATAAAGGGAGGAAGAGGTAGGGTCAGAGCTTCCTTACTGACAAGAAGCCCCCTCTCCTGGGAAGTATTATACACATCTGGCAAAAGGATGTCTTAGGCAGCATAATGCAGGCTGTCCAAGGCACATCCTATAAGATACCCCTAGAGAGAGGGTTTAGAAATCAAGGATTTTTTTGAAAGTCAATTTTATTATTATTTGTTATTTGAGTGAGAGAGAGAGAGAGAGAGAGAGAGAGAATGAGCCGGAGGGGCAGAGGGAGAGGGAAAGAGAATCTCAAGCAGACTCCATGCTGAATGTGGAGCCCAACTCAGGGCTCTATCTCAGGACCCTGAGATCATGACCTGAGCTGAAACTGAGTTGGGCACTTGACCAACTGCACCATCCAGCTGCCCCAGAAATCAAAGATGTTTGAGAAGCACATTCCTTAGCCTCCTTTCAAAGAGTCACAATATATACATATTAAAGGCTCTGATAAGTCCTGTGGGTAACAAACCCATTTACTTTAACAATGTTTCTCTAATGGAAATTGATCACAGAATTTTTTTAAAAAGATTTTATTTATTTATTTGACAGACAGAAATCACAAGTAGACAGAGAGGCAGGCAGAGAGAGAGGAGGAAGCAGGCTCCCTGCTGAGTAGAGCCTGATGCGGGGATCCATCCCAGGACCCTGGGATCATGACCTGAGCCGAAGGCAGAGGCTTAACCCACTGAGCCACCCAGGTGCCCCAGTCTCTCCTATCTTGTATGTGGCAGGAGTGACTGGGAACTAGAGAAGGATACATACCTGTAAGTGGTCCTTCTGGCTGGAGTTTAAGGCTGGACACTCCCATTTTGGGCCAAAGTTACAGAGAGTGCCTGAAAAAACAGACCATCTTGTGGAAGAGGGGAGGAAGATTGGTAAGCTGTCATAACACTTTTTCCCGCCTGCCAAACCCTGATGTGTGATGCTCTCCCAGAGGTCTTTTAAGATCATGAGTCAGCAAAGGAGAAGCCAGACAGAGCCCCAAGACAGATAGTCAAGGTGGGAAAGTGACAGAGTGTACTGCAACTTTTAAACAAGGGCCAGAGAAGGAATTGTGGTTCAGTTCACCACTGAAGATTCAGGCCTTCTCTCTCAGGAGATGAGCTGTAAGGCACAAATCATACAAGGGAAAACAAAGCAGAATTAACCCACTGAGAAAATGAGCAGAACACCTAACAAGTCATTAAAAAAAATCTGAACGAAGCAGCAATGAGAATCCATTTTATCCGGATCAGAGTAGCAAAGCTTGTAGAGAGGAAATAAATGACAGAAAGGCTGCAGAAGGTTGGCTTGTCCCATGCCACTGATGGGACCAAACATTGCCGTGACATTTCTGTGTGTAGCAAGAGCCTTCAGAATGCTACCTTTTGACCAGATGGTTTCATTTCTAGAAATCTGTCTAGGGGAATGATCACAAATGGAGAAAAAAAACTTTATGAACAAAGATGTTCATGCAATACAATTTATAATGTCGAAATATCGGAAGTCTTCTACATGTTCAAGAATGAGGCAAGGATTAAGCAGACGGACCCCCTGGTATAAAAAAGAATATTTTACAGACTACAAAAGTGATGGCTACAAAGATGTTTTGAATGATATGAACTTGTTTTGATATAGCGCTAAACGAAAAGAGCAAAATTGCAGGGAATTCTCTTAACCATCTATGTAGGTGTAACACGATAGCTCATGAAATAAGAAGAATATGTATTTATGAGCTGCAGGACTATGAGCAATTTTCAGTTTTTAAGTGTATTTTCAGGGTTTTCTACAATGATTATAGATCATGTGTCTAAGCAGAACATTTGCGTAAATCCTTTCCCAGTGCAGAGATGGGGGAGAATGCTGGCAGGAGTCATCGAAAGACCCCTGGGAAGAGCACTGAGCTGAGAAGGGCGCTGGGTAAAATGACCAGTGCTCCTGCATGAGGTAGTCCAGGCAGGTCTTGCTGTTCCCACTCGACAGCTGGGGAGCCCGAGAGCCGTGGGTCATGCTTGCTCAAGGTCACTTATCGGCATTAGTAGTCAGGATGTGAGCCCACGTCCCCATTCCAGGCACGTGGCTTTTTCATTAGGCCCAGCTGCCTGGTAACAGGAGGAGCCCCTGGGCAGCTGCTGGCATTGCTCGGCCCTGGGCCTTGGATTGTTTATCTGGAGTGACTCGCTGGAAGCCGCCTGGGATGCGTGCCCCTGGCCAGGCTGCCTTGCTCACGTGCAGCATCCCGTATGTCTCGGCACCAGCTGCTCGGCCTCTTGGGGACCCCTGGTGGAGCTGGCAGCATTGGGGAATGCATGGAGACGAAGCCACCCCGAAGGCGTGAGCGCAGAACAGGTCATGTGCGCGCCCTTCGGCATGTGTCATGTGGGAGTGAATCTGTCCGCCCTGGGGTGCCTTCCAAAAGCAGCTCTTTGTTTGAGCAATACTTGATCAGAACACACGTTCTGGATTTCTTTCTTTCTTTCTTTTTTTTTTTTTTTTTTTTTTTTGCAAGGTTTTCTGGGGAAAGCAGCAGAGGAGGTGGTTGCCAGGAAGCTGAGTGTGTTGTAAAACAGCCCACAGAAGAAGAGTGGGTGATTTGGTGTGAAGAATAGGAACCCTGGTGGCAGACAGACTTGGGTCTGAGTTCTGTCACTGCCGCCTCCCAGCTGTGGTGCCTTGATCAAGGCTGAATCTTTCTGAGCCTCCACTTTCCTCCTTTGCCAAATGGGCACGATGATACCAACCTTACAGAGAGAATTAAACGCTATGATAAGGGTGCCCCCGTAAACATACTGCTGTGACTAATGACCATGAGGACTTCATTTCAAAACAAAAACAAGCTTGAGTACTTACTTTTCAGTGTAACTGGGTAATAGTTGATTTAATCCTGAACACATAACTGAATGATGTGATGTGGAACACAGAGGCAGGGTTTGGATCAGCTGGAGCTGTCTGTCCATCTGGAGACGGCAGGAGGGACAAGAACAGTGCAATGGGTTTAAAAGGACAGCATCGCTAAGTGGGGGCAGTGTAAACCCAAAGGCTGCAGGCCCCACAGTTCTACCAACATTGAGAAAACCATAAAGAACTATATAAAGAACTATGAAGAATTCAAACTGAGTTTGGCTTGGTTAGGTCCTTTGCCACAGGAGGGAGGCAGATACCTCTTCCTCTGCCCATGGGCTACCTTCCCATCATGAGTTTCTTCCTGCGTCATGCCCAGACTGAAGTGACTTCTTGGCCTCTTGGAGTCCTGATATCCTTCCGGATCTGTTCTTCCCGCTCCTACCCCTGCCTCTCCACCCAGGAGTCACCAAGAAGGTCAACATAATTTCCTCCTCTCTCTGCCACTCTCACTGTACCTCTGTGTGAGAGGCTGGGCAGAGCAGTGGGACAAGCAGGGGTACCAAACAGAGCCAGACCATCTGTCACATATCTGTTCTGTGGCCAAGGGTGGGTTATGCGACTGATCTGAGGATTAGTTTTGTTTTATTTTTTTTTCTGAATTTATTTTTTAATATTATTTAGAGGGAGAGAGGGGAGAGAAATCAAATAAATAAGTAATATTTATTTGATTTCTCTCTCTCTCTCTCTCTATATATATATATATAGAGAGAGAGAGAGAATGAGTAGATGGCAGGAGGCAGAGGGGGAAGCAGGCCCCCCACTGAGCAGGGAGCCCAATGCAGGACTTTATCCCAGAACCCAGGAATCATGACCTGAGATGAAGGCAGACACTTTACTGGCTGAGTCACCTAGCTGCCCTGAGCATCAGTTTTATTATATGAAAATGTGAGTCATGATTACACTTATCAACTGCTGAGCACTTACTATGTGCCAGGCACAGTGCAAAGTGCTGTGAAGACATTATTTCCCCAAGTCTCTGTACATACAAAGTAGGCAGTGACGTGCTGGTAAGGGTTTAACAGCTGACTCTCTAGAAAGATCAAGCCTTGGTGTGTGCTTTGCCAATGTCTGTAGTGTAAACATTTTCACCATGGTTAGTTTCCATCTGCTAACTTGACATCGCCAACCACAGAGCACGATCAACCCCCACAAACCGTGAGAGCTGGTGTCCAGCATCCCTCTGGAGGGAGGGACA
The DNA here is from genome assembly GCF_022355385.1 of Mustela nigripes. Classification (NCBI taxonomy): domain Eukaryota; kingdom Metazoa; phylum Chordata; class Mammalia; order Carnivora; family Mustelidae; genus Mustela; species Mustela nigripes. The sequence goes on from NC_081558.1 coordinate 95,975,909, forward strand.
GAGGGAGAGAAGCACCGTCATCCCTGTTCTGTGGCTGAAGAGACGGAGCCTCAGAGGCTTATGTATCCTGCCTTAGCTCCCCGAGGTGGTGGCTGTACCCAGACTGTCCACCTCCATGGTCTTTGTTCCTTCTGCTTCACTCCACTAGGGCACTCTTACGGTGATCACATATAAGGTGTCATGTTGCCTGGCACACAGTAAGTGCTCAACACCGATGGCTGCTGAAATCATTATTAACGATGCTGTCACCAGCTGGTTTCCCAGGCCTCCTCAGCAGCTGGAAGAACTGGGGTGGAGGGCTCCCCAGCTGCTCCTCCAGCCCCGCCACTCACCGGCTGGCAGGTTCCATCGTGAACTGTCTTCCCAGTGAGAACACTGAAAAATGCCTCCTCAGTGAAATAATGACCTCCTCAGCCACCACAGGGCAGTTTGTCATTTTACAGGTTTAGCCCAAAGGTTCATAAACACATTCAAGATGACCCATTCCCCAAAGAAAAGAAACAGCCAATGGTCCTGCTGGTTGCTGTGGAGTCGGAGGGGAGGAGAGAACACATGTATTCTTGGTGGTCATCCACTGGCGAGAGAAGCTTCTCAGGAATCTGTATGATCACCCCTTGGTCATTTAAAGAAAATGGCTCCCTAACCAAAGTGTGTGTGTGTGTGTGTGTGTGTATGTGTGCATGTGCATGTGCATACACACACACACCCCTACACCCGGACCTGCACATACATGCACACACACAGCCAGACTTCCAGACACCACAGGGTCAGGAGTGCCGATCTCACTATCAAGAAGAGGGCTATGAAAACAGACTGAGGGTTCCTTTGAGTATCACCAAGGGAAATATGGAGGAAACCATTCGTTTCCTCACAGGGAGGTAAGGATGGGGGGGCGTCGCTGCCTTCAGGGTCTGGGCTGCAGGTGGGATTTTCCCCATAGAAGCAGCTTCCTTCCAGAAAACAGTCTCTGGGCACGTGGTTCTGAATCGGGGAGCCCAAGCAATGGTGAGAACAATGAAAATCAACCCACCAGAGACCCGGTGAAGCATCCATTTTAATCCTCACCGCAGTCCAGCTACATTACATCCTTCCTTCATGGCTGAGCAGACTGAGGTTTAGGGAGGTAAACAATTGGCTCTGGATCAGGCACTGAGTTAAGGACTTTACAAGTGCAATGTCTCCCTTGATTCACCCAGCCCATCATTCAGTTCGTGCTATTGGTTTTCCATTTGACAAAAATGGGGGCTCAGAGAGGTTAAGTAAACCATCGAGTCACAGAATCTGTACACATAATAACTAGTTGATTGGCCCCCCTGGAAAAGCTGAGACTGTTGACATTCCCCCAAATCCTGGCCTTGCCTGCCTTCAGCTCTAGTTCTATAGCCCAGCATTCAGCCTGTGCATGGGCTCTGGGGGAGACATGTGTCCTTATTTCTGGATGTTAAACCCTTAAAGGCATTCTCCTTGCCTACGGGTGCTGCACAGTTCCCATCTCTCTCTTTCTCCCATAGCATGCCAAGTGGACAAGACCCATCCCTTTCTTGTGGGAGTATCCTAGCAGCTGGCTAGAGGAACGCAATGTACTTCTTCCAACTTTGACCCCTTCACTTAATCAACCTTGTTTTGTGCTAAACCTACAACAACCAATTCTCTGCAACCCCAGTCCCTGACCTTAGCCAATGCCCAGGACATTGGGGAGCTGGGAAAATGGGTGCTTTCCCAGGGAGAAGGGCTCTTTTGTTCTCATCGTCCCTGACCTGGTTCAGGCTCCATCACTTCTCACCCAGGACTAACTGTGTAATTTGCAAGACCCAGGGCAAAATGAAAATGCAGGACTTCTTGTTCAACAATCACTAAGAATTTCTAGATTGGGATAGCAGAGCACTAACACAAACATGGTCCTTTCTAAGCATGGCCCTGGACTATGGCAACTGCCGGCTGCCTGGTCTCTCTGCTTCCCCTCTCTTGCCCCATCTTCAAACCATTCTGCACGCTGCAGCCTTAGTGACTGTTCCCGATTGTACCTGCATGGGGGTCAGTACACCAATTCACACCTCTGAGGAGTGAAAGCCTAGATGAACATGGCAGGTGCTCCAGCTCTGTTCCCTCTAGACTGTCTCTTAGCCTCAGCACTATTGAAATGTTGGGCCAGATAATTCTTTGTTGTGGGAGGTTGTCCTATATTAGATTGTAAAGTATGTAGCAGAATCTAAGTATCTAGGTATTTTGCTTCTACTTTCTAAAGTATAGTAGCAGCCTGAAGGGAGCAGACCCTCTCCTTTGCACATCAGACTATTACAACCATCTCCAGACATTGCTGGATGTCTTTTGTGGGGTAGGGGTGCTCAGCATCGCCAGTGAGAACACTGCTGGAGACCCAGAGAAACCGAGTGGGGTGGAGCCCCTGGGAGGCAAAGGGGACAGGTGAGCAGGGCACCATGCACCATTTTGCCTAGAGGTCACCGTCTAGGCAGGGTTTAGCTCTGTAGGGGCTTGGTTGGGGGCCTGGTTGTCCTTCCTGATATTATCTTCTCCCTCTTCCCTGATACTGCATCCAGGTAAAGCATGGGGTTTGAGTTCCTAAACTTTTTAAAAACTCTGTTTCAACTTTCAGCTTCTTTCATTCTTTGGGTATTAGAGATTGCTCAGAAAAGGACAACCACCTCTGTCACAGGTGAGGAAACCAAGTCCCAGTGGTGGGCTTGAGTGGACCTTCTTGTCCAGCTTCAGCGGTTATCACGTGACTGCAAGCTGGCCAGTCAGAGTCAGTTCTGGAATTTGGGCAGAGACTTTCAGGAGTGAGGACCCGCTTACCTTCTGCGGTTGCTGTACCAGTAGGAGGGAACCCTGGTGTTTTTGCGGGGGTGGGGGGGCCACTGGTGCAGGGAGACCGAGTGAGAGTGGGCACCTGGAGGAAGGCCGAGCTGAGAGACGAAGAGCTGGCATCCCGCAGGCCTCGGCTGACTCCGGAGCCCCGTCGGGTCTGCAGGCAGATGCACAGCGGCTCTTGGCAGTTTTGTGAGCCCATAAAATCCTTTTTGTCCTTCAGCTAGTGGAGCTGGGTTCCTGACACTTGTATCCAAATGGATTGTGACATAGCTGAGGTGGCGAGCGCAGGGCATATTTACAGCAAGATGATGCGCATCAAGGCTTGAGAATAAGCTTTGATGGGGTTGGTTTTGTTGGGGATGGCCCCAGGAAGCAGCCCTCAGCCCTGGTAAGGGTCAGAGGGAGGCGGCACTCTGGTGGCCCGTACTTACCACGCCGCTGTGAGGTTTCTTTACTACTCATTAGTGCATTCCTAGGGAACATCTACCCAGAGACACAGCAAGAAGCGGGCCCCATAAATCTTTTAAACTGACATGAAAGAGAGGCTTTGATTTTTCCAAATCCAGGGTAGAAAGGGTAGCTTCTCTGTTTCAAAAATATTTATCTTTTAAGCATCTTCAGGCCCAGAGTTCATCAAGTGAATCTTCTTTTTAGCCATTAAAGCGAGCTGTTAAAAGCAGCCAGAATGGAGACCTAGTTCTCTTTCATTTTGCTACCCCATGGCTCCAGCTTTTACCATGGGTCCCTTCTTGGCAAGCCTAGACCATTGTGGCCAGCACTCTGGGTTTTCATATTCTTGTCTGGCCCTGGGGCAGCTCCCATCCAGTGGGGAGACAAAGAGGAAATGGGAAATTGGACTACTGGGGACTGAGTGTGCCCTAGAGGGAAGCATGGCGGCTGTGGGAGCACAGTGGCGGGGTGCTCAGTCCAGAGTGGGCATCAAGGAAGACTTCCTGGCAGAGGTGACAGGTTACTTGAGCCGTGGAGGATGACTGGGATTGGGTAGCTGGAAAAGAGGAAAGTACACTCCAGGCAGAAAAAAGGAATGTGTGGGTTTGGTAGGGGTGGCTGAGGACAGCTGTGTTTATTCAGCCCCTTACTGAAAATTCCCCACGTCTAGTACTTTTAGAGCCCAGTGAAATCTATATCTTTGAAATGAAGCAAGCAGGGGTCATAGCCTCAGCCCCTGGTCCAGAAATAGTAGGGTACCGTTTTAAAACAAATCTGATGGGGGTGGGTGTGCAGACAAAATGGACAGGTGACAGCTGGAGGTGCAGGCTGGTGATTCATTCCTTACTGCAGCAGGCCCGCATTTGTCACTGTTTACTATAAGCTAGTATCCCCTAGCTGGGTGGCGGGGGGCGGGGATGGGGGCACAGAGACACTGCCTTCGAGGAATTCACGGACCCGCTGAGTGACCAGATGAGGGCAGCACCATGTGAGTACTCTGGAGGTGCTGGCACCATGTCATGATATCTCTGTCTGTGGTACAGGAGCTTGGGCGCCCCAAAGACGGCAGCCCTATCTTCTCAGAGAAATCCAAGAAGGCTTCCTGGACCAGGTAGCAAGTAGGGGCCTAAAAGACAAATGGGAGTTAATGAGTCAAAGAAGAGTGCCCAGGGAGAGACTTACCAGGTGGAGAGGGTATGGAAGGTAAAGGCCTGGAGAGGAGAGAAACATTGCTCCTCCAGGAAACTGAAAATGGCGCCACAGAGCAGGAGGGCAGGTATGTTGGGGGGAGGAGTGGCACATAGCCTGAGATAGATAGTGAAGGACAGGGTGGGGCAGAGATGGGGAGAAGGATTGAGAAATGTTACACAGGGAGAATCAGCAGGACTAGGTGTGGGAGCAAGAGCTGAGCCAGAGTCCAGTGCTTGGTAACAAAGAGGGAATGTAGGAGGAAAAGGTTTGGGGAATGGTAAAATAGTAAATTGGTTAATTAGTAAAAGAGTAAAATTCCATTTTACCATGTTGGGCTGACATGTTGTGGGATATCCCACACTGAGAGCTGGAACTATAGGTGGGAAGGCTGGAGGTGGAGAGACAGGTGTGTGAGTCATTGATAGGCTGTGGATGTTGCAGCCAGGGGTAAGCTATGTTCATGAGGTAGGGGATGGGGAAGGCGGGGCAGAGGATGAGAGCACCACTGGACTGGAAGCAGATCTGGGCCTAGCAAGAGGCAAGCTCCGGCCAAAGGTGAGCAACCAGAGATGAAAGAGGGGAAGGAACCAGGAGCAGGGACAGAGGACCAAGGAGGGAGTCATCTCTAGTGTCCACAACCATAGAGAAAGGGGGTGTGGGGCCTGGACTAGATAGCATACCTCTGCCCCACGGACAGACTGGCACTTGGGGTATGAAGAGTCTGCGTCATGTCTAGAGAGCAACTGGGTCATAGCATGGGGCTTGGTCACATGGTGGGAGCCAATTTCCAGAATATGCACAAAAATAGGTGGTTAGCTTATTTGGAGCTGAGTCACTGAATGACCTAGTGGGGGGATACTGAGTGGTTGTGGTGGGGGAGGCAGTCTATTGCTTTCTCCCTTCTACTGTTCTTCTATTCCACATCATGGCCTCCTGGCTCTCTCTACTTGATGCAGTCATTCATTCATTCATTCATTGGTTTCCTTACTTCATTCTTTCATTGTTTAATGCTTAGAGAGGGACTTGGAACAGTATTTGGTACATGTAAGTGGTAGCTTTTAAAGAAATTCTTGGTCATTTTGAATTGTTGCTTATGGCAACTGCTTGAGGCCACTGTAAGGGGATCCCCGGTGAGTCATTCCCTTGTATAATCCCCTCCTCTTGGATGCAGGTGGAACTTTTGTCTTGCTTCCAACAATCGGAAAATGGCAAAGGTGATGAGATCTCTTTTCCTTGGTTAGGTTACATTATGTAGCAAATGCGATAGGATTAACTCCTGTGGTTGCATCATCTGAGACTCCTTAGAGACGAAAGAGAGTGAGATCAAGGGAAGAGAGAAAGAGAGGGACAGAGAGCGCTAGTCTGCTGCTGCAGGTCGTGGAATGGGAGGTGCTCTGATATATCTAACTTGGCAGGCACGTGGAGGCAGCTGGTCCCAGGATCTGAGACCCTCAGTCCTACAACCACAGCATCTGAATTCGGCACACCCGTATGAGCTTGGTAGAGGACCCCCGGTCCAGGCAGGAAACAGCCTGACTGACGCCTTCATTGAGGTCTTGTGAGACCCTGAGTAGAGCATTCACTGAAGCCATGCCCAGATTCCTGACTCCAGAAACTGGGAGGTAGTAAAGGTGGGTTGTTTAAAGTTGCTCCAGGAGTAATTTGTTAACGGAGCAATAAAAAGCAAATACATTGACACTCACTCCATTAACAAACAATTATGAAGTGAGCACCCAGTGGCACAGTATTAGTTGTGTGTCTGAGATAGACACGTGAGACCTAGTGCTTATCTTTGGGGGCTCCCATTGGAGCTCCTGAAACACTGGGTTCCCAGAGCAAAAGTTTGCCTGTCAGCAGAGGATTAGGGCATGAGGGAAGTCTGCTAGGCAAAAGGAACAGAGTGTGACAAGGCCCATAGGACTGAAAAGGGCTGGAGCATTCTGTTTGGTGACACCTTTAATGGAGAAAAACTTGGTGCCTGGAGCCAAGCTAAGTGTCTCCGATAGCCTTGACAGTCACACTCCAGTCACACTGGAGAAGCTGCAGAAGAATTCTGGGTGGGGGAATGACTGTGGGGAGCAGATGGTGGGTTGAGGGCATGCACTCTCATCTTTGCTATCAGTTCAAGGCCAACATGGCACTGGTGTGCTTTCCCTGGGAGGTCAGCTGTCATGTCCACAGCCTCCTTAGAGCACACTGGGTAGGATGTGGCTGTTGTCAGCTCGAGGCTGGAGTACTAGCTGTCGGGGTTCTCAGAGCACCTCATGGATGGTTTCTCTTCCAGGAGTTACAGCTACAGCCGAGGTGTTCTGGGCTTTCAGACCTTTCTCAGTTGCTAGAGAAAATGCTTCTGTTCTGTGCCACATATAGGAGGGAAGAAACAGTTCAAAAAAATCTAGAGGAGGTGAGGCTGGCCCCTCATTCCAGCAGCAGAGACACCATGAGACCTCTCCCTGTTTCATCAGCTATCCAGAAATCCAGAAACAAGGTATGGGTTTTCCTTAAGTTCTAACTTCTGAACTTAAGCCTTCCTTCTCCACCCAGCACCTCTCTGCTAAGAAGAATCACCTGCACGGAGTCTGGAATGTACCCAGTGCTGGATTTCTTTCCAGGGCAGGGATGGAGCTGAGGCAGTGTTTTATGGACGTTTCTGGCAAAAAGGTGAATGTGGGCTCTGCACCCGGGTCACATGTCTTTCTCCCACCTCCCCTCGCAGGCAGCTGTGCCTGGAGGTGTCTGCTGGATCAGGGTGCCCCTGAATGTGAGCAGGAGGGCCTGGGCAAATGGCCATTGTCTTGCCAGCCCTGAAACCGACAGGCAGTTGTTATTTTTGTTTGGAGGTCTCTGTGCTGTGAGGCTGGCGTCGCCTTCCGTCTCAGCACAAGCCTGGGGAATCACACGCTCAGTGGCAGCTGTGTTGCTGTGGATGTGACAGTAAATATCCAGAAAATTGAGTGCTTTCTGGTCCTCAATTTAAGAAGTCATTTGCTGGATGGTGCTAACTAAGAACAGTCATTAAACTTGAGAAAGCACCCTTCTGCCTCACTCCTTAATTAAATGGAAGAGAGAAACAAAAACTGGGCTTCTGGAAGCCCCAGTCTCCGAGAGGAAATGCCCCTGCGGGAGGAGGAGACGCAGACTTGGTCTGGCCGCTGCTTCTCTTACACTTGTGGCTGGGCATGGAGCGCAGGCATCCTTGGAGATCTGAATCCTGCGTTGTCTCCAGGCTAGAAGCAAGGTGCTGGGCGGGGTGGGGGGGAAGGCAGAGGGCCATCAGCAAAGGCCTGAAAAGCCAACCGCCAGGCACTGAACTGTGTCCCCTCCCAATTCCAGTCGTGTGACTTACTGTATTTGGAGGTGGGGCCTTTGAGGAGATAATTAAGGTTAAAGAGATCATGAGGGTGGGGCCCTAATTTCATAAAACCGGTGTCCTTTTAAGGAGCGGAGGAGAAACCAGGGTTTGTGACAGACACAGAAGTCTGTCTTCTTCCAGGCAAGGAGAGAGGCCTCCGGAGAAACTAGGCCTGCTGACACCTTGACCTTGGACTTGCCAGCTTCTGGAACTGTGAGAAAAGAAATTTCAGCTGTTTTAGCACCCTGCCTGTGGTATTTTGTTATGGCAGCTGGAGCTGACTGAAACGGGGACTATCTCCCGAGGTCGAAGCTGGCAGGAGGGCAAAGTTTAGAGGGTCAGGTAGCCTCGGAGGCCAAGGCCTGTGAGACCCTGTCACTCTCTGGCTCTCCCACAGGAGGGTGATAAAAACAGAGGTCCCAGGGACGGGGATTTGGCTGGGATGGGCACAGGCTGTGGGGCTCTGGTTTTCGTGAGGTGCTTTTCTTCTCACGGACTTCCCCTCGCTTATAGGCCATCCTCTTTTTGGAACTGCCTTCACGGGCATCCTTCTCTGGTTTGGCTTATGCGGTCAGAGGAGCCCAGAGTCCCCGCCACTCAGGAGCACATACATCTCCTGACTTCTCTGTGAAAAGCCCAGAAAGAACCCACTCAGGGGTTACTCATGCAGGGAGGCCTGGGTATCTGGCTTAGGCCAGTCTTTGATCCAAGCATAAGGAATCTTCCCGTTCCATGGGGCTGCCTGCACAGCCCTAGAGTGATGGTTTGTTGGGGCTGGGGCAGCCCCTCTGTCCCATTGCTCAGGAACCTTTGGAAGCAGTGGGCTGCTGGTGTAGGACACAGATTGGGGGAGGAGGGTCCTAGCCATGACAATTTCTTTGACACAGAGTTTTGGGGGTGGGGGTCACACACTTCCTTGGGCTTCCAGGAGGCCTGCGTCATCCAGCAGTATTTGTCCTGTGGCTGAAACACTAGTCAGGGAGATTCTGCCCATCCCCCCCAAACCCCTGGCCCACCCCAGCACAAGGGTCCTAAAGCGAGCAGTCCTCTGGCAGTAGGACATTGGTGGCCTGAGGGCCTGAGCTGGACTCCCCCCAACTCCTATGTCCTCTGCTCCTCCCTCCCTGACCCCTGATCTTGGCTTTAACCATTGTGGGCCTTCCTAGGACTGGCTGTGTGACCTCTCTCTGCACCCACAGCTAAGTCTCCTCCTCTGCTATAGGGGGTCAGGGATGGAACACCCTGGCTTTGACCTGCAGCAGGGCAGGGCACAACCCACTGGTCGTTCCAGGTACATGAGCCAACACCAAGTAGGTCAAGAAGAGTTTGCATCCAATAGCATCCTGACAAATACCGTGAATGTGGACTGGTTTTTTTTTTTTTTTTTTTTTCTTAATTCTGTCTGATCTTCAGTGGGGAGAATACAGTCTGCCCCAAGACATGTAGTGGGGATTAAGCCAGTTTCAGTGAGTACAGTCTGCAAGGTAAGGGCTCCAGGGGCTGGGTGGGCCCAGCCGTGATCACTGGTCATGCTGTGGCTTCATCAGCACCACACTTCTGGTCGGCCCTCCCCACTTCTCTCTGCTCTCTGGTCTTTGCAGCCCACCATAGCACAAGGTCTCTCCAGATCCACTTACTACACCCTTGCCATTGCTGTGTTCACCACGCAGGGGGAACGTGCAGGGGGCTGGGGCTCTGGGGCTCTGACTTGCCCCCGGCTCCCGTTGCCCACTGTTTGGATGGCGCCCCCCACTGCACGCAGCCTTCCAGCCTCCGTGCCCCTCAGAGGGGCTCCTGTGATTCTTCCCGTTGCCCAGCCCAGGCCATCCCTGAAATATGGGATAGCTTTGTAATTTGGGATATATTATTTCTGCAGAGAGTGTCCTATTCAGATGGTTTGATAAGATCAGCATTCTGCTTTAAGCTGTATTGTGTGAAAAATTGTTGGACAATAATCCGTGGACGGATGAGCAGGGCATCTCGAGCATGAAGTCTTTATCAGTGAGTTTTGTGCTTCTTGAAAATATGCTTTTGGTAAAAAAAAAAAAAAAAAGTAACTTTTCAAAAAGAACAATAGGTATGGATTTGTTGGTGAAGAGTCCTATTATCTGCATCTTACTTTAAATAGTTCAGCCAAACTATTTGGGAGAGTGAGTAAACATAATGAAACTATGTGGCGAAAATATTTTGATTACAGATGAGGGTGTATCAGTCTTGCTAACAGTGTTTGCCTTATTTTCTTTAAGGCTAACATTTTCTCAGTAAAATGGGAGAAAAAGGAATGGGTAAAAACCTTCGGAAGTAGTGCAGAGTAAATGTGGGTGATGCTAATTGTCGATAAACATCCAAATCAGGTATACGTATATTTTGAAAGTGACACATTTTTTATTAGGCATTTCAGGTATTTTTGTGGAACCATCTGGCATCTTCAGTCGCGTTCTCAGCATTCACAGCTTTACTTCTGAACACTTTGCCCTGACCTATTTCTCCCACCTGCTGTGTTCTGCCTCCTCATACCCTTGGCTGTGACCTGACCGCTCACTCTGCCTCTTTATGTCTCTTCCTTCCCTGGCTCTGAAGGGGGGTCCTTGGGAGAGCAGACCTAGCTCTCAGAGCTGACCACATCATCTCTGGTGGCCTGGGGTAAGCACCCCACTCCTGGTGGTGGGAACCTCCTGTTTCTCAGGGGCCTTCTGATGTGCAGACAGAAATTCAACTGGAAGTTATAGAAATGAAATCAGGTTTCCCTGGGCTTATCTGTAATTATGAGACCAAAGTGGTAGGTTTGGTTTTCCCCTTGCTTAGGGAGTATATTTGGAACGGACTGCCTTAAAGTACAGGCCGTGTGTCCTCTGTAAACGTTTGGGGGCCCTGGGGGCACCTCAGAACAGTACACAGACTGCTTCACAGCAGCTGAAAGGAAGTGAGTGAGGCCCGGGAATGGCCAGGCAAGGACACACAGCATGTCTACTGATGCACTGTGGGTCCAGAAAACAAACGTAGGTTCTCAACATGTACCCTGAAATCAAATATCCCAGCTGCAGGTCTTCCCACGAACACGGTGACTTGTGGGTGATGCACTGCCCCCACCGGCTACTCCATGCGGCATGCATCCGGGTGCGTAGCAGCAGGGATTTCCTTACCTACAAATCACGGACAGTCACCGTCTGAAAAATCAGATGGTGTTCCTGGACATGTTACAGCACCTTCTCTCCAATGGTACAGTTTCCAGGCCCAGCTGAGGTCTTCCTGTTCCCAGGAATCCTTCCCTGCCTTCTTGGTTGATGGTCCTCAGGGCTCCTTACCCTGTCACTCCCTGTGGAGTGGCCCTTCCCTGTGCCTTGTCTTGTCCAGAGTGACAATTCTGTGTTGTGCTAGCTTTACTGAGCTGCCCTGGTGGTCCCTGATGAGTTGGCGTGGCCATGCCAGGACCTTCCCTTTGCACAAACTCAGGGGATTCCATTCACACAGAATACAGTTTGGGGAGAAGAAAAGAATGGGGGAAAGCCATGTACAATGTGGCTTACGCAGTGAGGTGGCCCAGGCCCTTGAGGAAGGACATCTCACTTGTGAATATTTTGCACAATATTGAAATTTACTCTAATGGTGGAGCTCTTGTTTTGGCTGGCTAAGACAACTTAGTATCTATCCACTGGTAAAGTCTAAATTAAGCGGGACAAGAACAATCTTCAAATGGACCCCAGGGTGAGGATAGTGCCCACTCAGAGGTCGCCAAGCCTGGCCTGCAGTGCTCTGTTCTCCCGGGCCCTGGCAGGCTGTGGCTGCCTGGGACCCTGCTGATTGGGTCAGCTGCCCTCCCCAAACAGGCAGACTTGGATTGGGACAACCTGTAAGAGAGGCACCTAGTGTACTGAATATTGTCCACACAAATGGGGACTCCTTTCCTCTGACAGAGATTCTATGACTAGAAAACAGTCTTTGGGGAGAGGGTGTAAATGGTTTTTGGGACTGGGATTGTTCTCTCAACAGCCGCCATTTTGGAGGAAACCATGAGGCCCTTCTTAGAATATAAAATCTGGGAAATGATTCTTTCCCCCCGGAATCCTGCAAATTATAGAAGATGAATCTGATCCACCAGCATTGAAAATCTATGTCTGCACACAGGAGGGACTCATGGATCTGGGAAGAGTCCCCTGCCCCCTTTCCCCACTTGCACCCAGAAAAGCTAACTGGGACATTTCCTTTATTAGGTGCTATATTCATTTCCCGTGAGTGCTGTAATAAATTGTCACCAACTGGGTGGCTTAAAACAACCAGAATTTGTCCCTCACAGTGCTGGGGGCCAGAAGTCTGAAATCAGGCTGCAGGGCCATGCTCCCTTGGAAGGCCTCAGGTGAGAATCCTTCCTTGTCTCTCCTGGCTTTTGGTGGGTCCAGATATTCCTTGTCTGGTGGCCACATTCTCCAATCTCTGCCCCCTCTTCTGTGTCTCTCTTATAAGAATGCATATGAATGAGGGGTGCCTGGGTGGCTCAGTGGGTTAAAGCCTCTGCCTTTGGTTCAGTTCATGATCCCAGGGTCCTGGGATCAAGCCCAGCATTGGTCTCTCTGCTCAGCAGGGAGCCTGCTTCCTCCTCTCTCTGCCTGCCTCCCTGCCTACTTGTGATCTCTGTCAAATAAATAAGTAAAATCTTAAAAAAAAAAAAAAAAGAAAGAAAGAAAAGAATGCATATGAATGAATTTAGGGTCTGCTGAGATAACCCAGAATAACCCCCTCTCTCAAGATCCTTAGCTTAATTATATCTTTTCTGAATGAGGTAATATTAATGGGTTTCGGGAATTACCACGCAAGCATATCTTTTTGGGGTTCGCCATTCAGCCCACTACAGGTTATTATCTATGGGAAAGGTCCTCATTTGATCAGGATTTCCTTGAATGGGCACAAGGCCTGGCATACAGGGGCTATTCCTTGGATATTTGCAGAAACAGTGACTACAATGTGCACACAGAGGGGCCACAAATCTGAGGAGGCACTGGAGGCTCGAAGGAAGATGGCGTGAGTTCCGCTTCTCTTCCTGTCCTTGACAGAGCAGCCTCCTTTCCCAGTGATGGGTTACGAGATGCAACATGGCCAGGTCTCTGGGAAGCATCTTTGAGCAGGGAAGCCATCTTCCATTCCACAGGTCATAAGTATTTTCGGGGCAAAAATCAATTCCTGCAGCAGCTGTGGAGGGATGGAAGGTGGCACGTTCGATTTTTATTCTGGCCCAATCAAGACGACATGTGTTGGGTAACAATGTTTCTGCTTGTCTTCCCAGCAAGGTGATGGCTGGACTTGGATACAAATTTATGAATCTCCATCTATGACCACCTGGTGGGGACTGAGGCCTCCCAGGACACGGGGCATGATAACTGGCCATGAGGCTCCTGGGATGGTGATAGCAGCTGCTGGCCCTCTAGCCTCTGCCAGCAATGGCTGTCGGAGAGGAATGAGTTAGACATAACCAGGAAAGCTGGGGGCAGTGGTGGGGTTCCGTGGCTGCAACCTGAGGAAAAATAAGCAGAATCAGAAGCGAGATTGGCCTGAAAACCGAAACCACTTGGGAGAAGTCGACAGGCATGAAAATTCCTGCATGGCCCAGAAGATAGAGAATGACCCCCTTCCCTCAGTTACACTGGGCTGCTTCTCTGCACATAGCAGCTGGCACGGTTGGGAATGTTAATTCAGGCTCTCTCCCTCTTGGGATATAGAGCTGCTATTTGGAATCTATCATCATCTCCCCAGATTTGCTCTGTGACCGCCTGAGGCCTGAACTGGAAGTGGGATGAGAGCCCCTCTGCCTTAGTTTCCCTTCGGCCTCTGCACCATTCTGCCCCACCTGGAGAGGTGGGGTTCAGAACAGGCCTCTCACTATCTGCTTCTACTTGTTTCTCTTTCTCTTATTCACTAAAGGTGGGATTCCAACTGCTGGTTCCTATTTAAAGTGATTTTCCCACGTGCCATTTCCACTCCCTCCTTTTCTGCCACCATGAAGGGTGGCTGGATGCTGCTGAGCACCATTCCTGTAGGAGGGGGTAATAAGCATACCAGTTTAACATTTTTAAACATTAACCCTGCTTTTTTCTTATTTCATCTACAAGAATGTGTGATTGTATGCTTTGCATAGAATTGTGTTGATGATACTTTCTTTCCTTGAGGAACTCACGCTTAGAAGGAAGGAAGGAAGGACGAAGGAAAGAAAGAACTTTAATTTAAAAAGTTTTAAAAAAACAATAACCATGTAAGGTAAACTGACAGCAAGAGCTAAGCGTTCTAATTAGGATGGAGAGCAGAGCTCTGGAGGACTCCGTTTCCTGGGGTGCAGCATCTCCAGCATGGAATGGAGCTTGGACTTAAGAGTCAAAAAAGATGGTGATTTTAGTGACCATGTTTGCAATGGGGTGGTACAATAATCAAAACCGCTTACTGGGGTTTCCTTGACATTTCATTGTCATTCCTTTGTCTTAGAAGCATATTGCCAATGTATGTGCAATAATGCACTTGTCTTTCCTTGCAAAGATTCAAGTTCAGCTTGCACCTTCCTGTGGCTTAAAGCTTAAAGTCTCACTTAGGCTAATAAATGCCTAACCTTCCCAAGGAAAGCGTAAACAGAATCCTTTTTGGTGGGGGAAGGGAATGTAAACAAAATCTGGACTTCCAGGTATTATGAGCATTCTTGCTGGAGACATGTATGGGCTCATCATACCCACCTTGACTATTCAATCCTTTCAGAACACTGGATTAGCTGGTTTGCAGTTAATTCAGCCAATTACAAATTTTTCACAGGCAAGGTCTTAACTTCCAATCTGATACTGTATCCATCTCATGCAGTTTTAAGATGGTTCAGTGATTTCACTACCTTAAAAGTTGCACACCATTTGATTGATAACTCACAGCTCAAATGTTTCCAAAAGGAAAAAAAAATAAGCCATCTCACAAATCAATTTTCCCAACTGTTCAATTTTTTTTTTTGTCATGAGTTCTCAATTTAACCAGTGGAACTGGATCATTTAAAAAAAAAATCTATTCTCAAATCATAACATCTGAGAGACCAAGAACACTCCTGAAACATAAATGTCAAAATAGTCTTTTAGTGTTTCTAATTATTGTCACTTATTTTAATAGGTTTTTCTGATCAAAAGCAATGCATGTACACTGTGGAGAATAGTTAGCCATAAAAAAGCATAAGTAGTGAAAATTCTTTTGAAATCACTGATAACATATCCTCAATTAACCATTTTGGTGGACATCCATCAGGCTTTTTTTTTTTTTTTTTTCCAGTTAGGCTGAACCACATGAGATTCTCAATATTCAATCATTTTTGGTCTACAGAGTGACAGTTCCATATGGTCTCACCTAATAGAGATATATGCATACAAAGTTCTACACTTATTTCAAAGCACAATTATTTTTGCCTAATGTGTCTAAAACAATTCTCTATGTTTAAATATACATTTTATAGTAAAAGTTTTTCCTGGATTTAATTAAACGAGTCTCATAATTCATTTAATTCGTTTCCTGTTAGTGGATATTTTTTCCTCCCTCCCCAACCCCCCCCCTTGTGAAATGTGTTGTTGTAAATAAGACTACAGTAAACACTCCTATTTCTGCCTGATTGTTTTCTAGGAACAACTTTTTAGAATTCTGGGTCAACAGACTTGAACGTATTAAATAATATTCATGGTGTAGACCAGAAAGGGGTGGGTGTAGGGTCTTGGAAAGAGCAATAGACAGGGCTTTCCACATGACTGGGTTTGAAACCTGCCTCATTCGATAGCCTAACCTGATTTTATCCTATGGTAAATGGTGTTATATTGATTTTTAAAGAGTTGATATAAACGTTAAATAAGATATCTTATATCAAGTGGCTACTGCATTTCCCATCTTTAGAAGAAGCTCCAAAGAGATAGTTCCATTCATACTACGGTTAACTGGCACAGACCACGGCAATGTTTTGTCCAGAGGAATGTTGCCTTTGATGATGGGACTTCAGACATGGTGGAGGTCAGTAGGAGGCCTAATACCTTTTCCTTTTCTTCTCATTTTTAGCTTTTCTCCATTTGTTCCCAATTCCCAAATCCCAGAGGTCAGCTTTTGTCCTCTGCTCAAATTCTTGGGAGATGGAACCTTTTTAATGGAATGCTCCACCTCCCTCATGAGAAGAAGGAGGCAAGAAGCAGTTCAGTGTAGGATTTAAAACACAGGGATGTCTGGAACCAAGTCCCAACTCGCCTGAAGCTTTGCAATCTCAGGCTGGAGAATTGACTGTTCTGTGCTCAGTGTTCCTCTTTTTAAAGCAGGCAAAAAATAATGTCTCAAGATGACCGGGAGATCAGGAGAAGTGTGTTATCACAGAAATGCATTTAGAACAACGCCTGGCGCATAGGAGCCAATAAATGGCAATCATTTCCACTCCTCCCCCAACTAGAAAGCAAGCTCTGGAAGAGCAGAGATTTTGACTGTCCTGCTCACTGCCAATTCTCCAGTGCCTACAACAATGCCTGGCATGCTGCAGGCCCTTAGCCAGTATTTGTTGAATAAATGAGCGGTTCTCTGTACCCTTTCATTGTCAGAGCATGGCTGTGGATGCTATTGGTGCCACATTGTGTTGTTGTTGTGTTTCACTCATGACAGAGCTGTTCTAGAGTGTGCTCTTAATTTCTTTCTTGGTAGGAGAAAATGTAGTTTCTCAGGCATCCATATTTAATGTGACTTTAGCTGCAGGACCATGTTCTTTTAGTGAATATGGGGTCCCTGCTGTGCCTGCACACGTGACAGGCCCTTGCTCTATGCAACAAGTATTTATGGATCTGATCCCAGTGCAATGGTCCAGGCATTTCACCCATCGCATCATGTGGGAGGGCCATCTCCAGTTTCCAGATGTCTGTCTTACAGCAGAGCAGACACATACATGATGCCCCCACCCCCTGCCTCTCAGCTAGGGCTCCAACATTTCTTCAACTAAGTCACACTGCACAAAGGATAATGAGAACAGGAAGAGAGTGGCAAAGGGAATTCATGGTGGTGAGCAACATCTCAGAACACTTCAGCTCAATAAACTCTTCACTGGGTATCAGCAAAAGATATGAGCAAGACACAGGGCCAATAAGAAGGCCATACGCCTGTCAAGGGAAGGGACTTCATCTTATTCATCTCTGTATTACAGGGTCCCACACAGAGCAGTCTGGAAATGTGGAATAAATGTACCAGTGCAAACTGAGTGCTCAGCTGTGGCTGGATAGCATGTGTACCCCAAGGTGTGTAAGTAGAAGGAGATGTTTCTGCAGGGATTGGGATGGGGCACACCCATGAAGATGTCTACAAGACATCTAAAAAAAAAAAAAAAGTAAACTTGGATTACAAAGAGCGATTTTTCGGTTTCCAAAATAATTGGGATGTGTGTCTCTTGAGATAAAAAATTTTTAATTTCAAAAATAGAAAATTTTGAATTAGGGCTGGTGGTACTCAGAAAAATGACTCCTCCATCTCTCCATGTCTTTTTTTTTTTTTTTTAAGATTTTATTTATTTATTTGACAGAGAGAGACCACAAATAGGCAGAGAGGCAGGCAGAGCATCTCTCCGTGTCTTAATCCCTGGAATCTGTGACTGTTTTCGTTTTAGCAAAAGGAACTTCACAGATGTGATGAAGTTGAGGAGCTTGATGTGAGGAGATTATTTTAAATTACCTGGGTTGGATTAATATAATCACAAGGGTGATAAGAGGCAGGCATGATACTCGGAGTCAGAAAAATTGATGTGGTAACAGGGGCAGAGGGAAGGGGAATGGAGGTGCTCTGCTACCCGCTTTGAAGATGGAGGAAGAGGCTGCCGGCCTCTAAAGGCTGGTAAAAGCCAGGAAGCAGATTCTCCCCTGGAGCCTCCAGAAGGAATGTAGCCCTGATAACACCTTGATTTCAGGACTTCTGACCTTGAGGAGTGTAAGAAAAGGAATTGAATTGTTTGATCCACTAAGTTTGTAGCAATCCGTTACAGCACTAGGAAATACAGGTTTTCCTGGAAAATCTGGGTATAATACTGATAGTTGTTGTTGATGTTGGTTTAAGATTTTATTTATTTATTTGACAGAGGGAGAGAGAGTACAAGAAGGCGGAGCAGTGGAGGAGAGGGAGAAGCAGGTTCCCTGCTGAGCAGGGAGCCCGATGCAGGGCCTGATCTCAGGATCTTGACCTGAGCCCAGGGCAGACACTAAGCTGACTAAGCCATCCAGGTGCCCCTGTAATACTGATTGTTATAACATATGCATCATGCAAACTATTTCACATATGAAGAAGTCTGTTTAGAAAGGGCTCCTGGGAAGATGGAATACCTAAGATGAGCCACAAAGAATGGACTGGATTTCAAAGGACAAAGATTGGGATGAGGGGGAGTGGGTTTTAGAAAGGGCTGAGTAGCAGAGGAGGAAGATGCCAACAACGTGAACAAGTACATGCCTGTCTCATTGATGAGATCTTGTGTGGTGAGAGATGGACCTGGAAATATGGGTTGGGAGGATTGCCAGATCAGTATTTTATTTTATTTTAAAGATTTTATTTATTTATTTGACAGAGAGAGATCACAAGTAGGCAGAAAGGCAGGCAGAGAGAGAGAAGGGGGGAAGCAGGCTCCCCGCTGAGCAGAGAGCCCAATATGGGACTCGATCCCAGGACCCTGAGATCATGACCTGAGCCGAAGGCAGAGGCTTAACCCACTGAGCCACTCAGGCGCCCCACCAGATCAGTATTTTAGTTATAATCTCTCTCATTCTTTCTGGAACTCTCCCCCATCAGTCCAGCTATCCCACTGTTCCACCAGACTGCTCTCATCAGGCTACCAATGACTTCCATGTTGTCAGGTCTACTGGTTAATTCTCTTCTAACTTGACCTGTCAGCCTACTAGCAGCATTTCACACAGTGGATCACTCCTTCTGTGAAACTCTTTCTCCACTTGACATGTGAGACACCATATTCTTCTGGATTTGCTTCTCCTCCCAGAATCTTCTCATTGCTCTTTGCTGGTTTCTCCTTATCACCAGGGCCCAGCTTCTGATCCTCTTTCTTTTCTATCAACACTCACAGCCCAAGAGTTCTCATCCAGTTCCATGATTTAACTGCATACTGATCACTTTCAAGTATTTATCTCTAGCCACGACCTCTCTACCCTGAAGTTCTGGTTTTTCTACCCAACCGCCCACTGGATATCTCTACTTGAATATTTAAAAATTAAATATTTACAATTAACATGCCTCCAACTTAATTCTTTTCCCTCTAAAAATGTTCTTCCTATCGTCTTCTTTATCACACGAAATTCCAACTCTATTCTTTCAGTTGCTAAAATCTAGGAGCCAACCTGGGTCCCGCCTCCTTACACCCCATCTCCAATTCATCAGCACATGTTTTCAGCTCTACCTTTAAAATATAGCCCAGAGGTCTATAAGTTTTCATGGTCTTTGCTTCTGTGGCTGTAGTCCTGGACTTTGTGAAGTTGCTGTTGGTGGTTTTTGTTTGTTTGTTTTTTGTTTGTTTGTTTGTTTTAAAATTTTACCTGAGCTATCCTTATGGACTCCTAGTTATTCTGTTTCTTGGTCTCTCCTCCATGGAGCAGTCAGAGCAATTTTTCTAGAACAAGAGTCTGACATGTTTGTGGTTAGCTCAGAATTCTCCAACATAGATTATTCTTACTTAGAATAAAACTCCAAGTCCTTACACTGGCTCACAACATCCTACATGAAATTATCTCCACTACTCTGCTCTCAATGGTCAGCTGATCCTTTGCTTACTCTGCTCCAACCACGCAAGTCTCTGTTCTTCCTTAGGCACACCAAGATTTCACGTTTAATGTACTCTTCCCTTGGCCTGGAATGTTCCTCCTTCTACCATCCACCTTATTTCATCCTTTCATTCAGGTGTCTGCTCGATTGTCACCTTCCCATCCACCCTGAGTAAAATAGCACTCCCTTATCACACTCTATTTCCTCACTGTGCTTGATTTTTTTTCACTGCATTGTTACTACCTCATGTTTATTTGTGTACTGTTTCCCCCCCCTCCCCCACTGGTGTGTAAACTCCATGAGAACAAGGACTTTTGTTCATTGCATATCTTCAGGATCTAGGTCCTCTATGAATGAACAAGAGTAATAAAAAAGTGACCATTCATTATTCATTCACTGTGCATAGCTCAGTGTTGGATGCTTTGGAATATTTTCATTTTCTCATTTCATTGTCATTATGGAGCTCTTATCAAACAAACCTGAAAAAAAATGGGTAATAGTAATCTTATTTTGTACCTGAGGATGAGTTTCATAGGCCATAGGGATCCACCAAAGCATTTTGCACAAAGCAATGATAAGCTCATTTCAGGAAAAAGCAACCCAGGGTCGTAGGCAGAAGGGGCAGGTCTGGAGGCAGGAGCACTGTGGCCAAGCCTTCACCATTCTCTGGGCACAAAGGGTGAGATCCCAAACTAGACCAGAAAAGACAGGATGGGCACAGAAGACATTCCAAAGTGAGATTAATATGATTTAGAAAGACAGGATTTAGAAGACATATGTCTATGAGGTAAAAAGTGGTCTGATTGAAGGAAGAAACAGGAAAGAAAGAAGAAACAGGAAACCAGGAGAAAATCTTATTTGAGCTTGAGTAGAGATAGATTGAGTTTACAGGGTTTAAGGGACATCCAGGTAGACATGGGAAGAACACAGAGGAATGTAGGCTCTGAAATTTGAGGAAGTGGAAGGCTGCAGATACAGGTTTGGGGGTTATTTGGGTATCTTGGTCAGACGTAAGTGATATGGAATGATTAGGAATGGCGAACAGGAGAGGGAAGTGGGAAAGATCAGTTCAACCAGACTGCTGTGGTTCTGTCCTCATGATCTGGAACATGGGCTTCAATTCTGGGCCATTAAGGGTTAGAAACAACACCTCTCTGGAGGCTGTGTATGTATGTGTTGGGGGAGGTGACAGCAACGGCCAAGACCAGCAAAGGGACCCAGGCCATGGACATGCAGAGAGGGAGCTGCCAGAGGGAGTAATAAGAAGCACTTTCCTTTCAGATTCATCCTCTAGATGTATGAACACCTACATTGAATAATCTTTCTCTGAGCATTGTGTAGGATACACTGCGTGGGCATGTGGCTTTGATGTTGCTGGATCTTTTAGACTTATAGGGATATCTGGAAATCTGAATATTAAAGTAAAAAAAATTTAAAAAGCTATTGACACTAAAGACAAAAGAAAGCATCCCTATAGACCTAACTCCACCCTTGGGCCCCCAGTTTGTAACCTCCACAAAGACTCCTTGGGCTACATTTTGTGCCAAGCAGCTCAGTAACTTTCTATAAAATTAGATCTTCCCCCAAACTAGCTTTGCTGACTCAGGGGAGTTTTAGGGTGGTTCTTGCTGGGAGCCCCAGGGATTGCCTCTGCTGGCTGCCTCTGATTTCAGAGAATATATTACATTTTATTCATTCAACCAATATTTATTGAGCTGAGCTCAACATTGGAAATATATTGGTAACTAGGACAAACATGCTTTTAGGAACACAGAGTATACCAGAAGGCATGTACAACAGACACCTAATCTCATTAATAAATATAATTAAGTGACACATACTAGAAATGAAAAGCAGAAGGCTTGAGAGAAGAGTATTACAATGAGGGTCAGATTTAACCTGGGAGACTGGTCAGAAAAAGAGAATGCTAGGAGAGCCAGGTGATGAGCAGGAGAACTCTCTGGGTTAAGGATCAATGTGTCCAGGGCTGCATGGGGCTGAATAATTTGTTGAAGAACTAGTGATGTCTAGGAGGCTGGGAAGAAGGCAGGAGAGAAAATGACTGAGCTGAAGTGAGGTGCAGTTTCAGCAGGGAGAGACCTGATCCATGTATCTCAACAGGCCCTGTGATGCTGAGTGTAGAAGAAACAAGAGTGTATGAAGGGGAGACTGTGACCATGGCCCACATGAGAGCAGATAGAGGACAGGACTAGGGAGAGGGCATGGAGAAGGAGATAAGTAGTCGGAATATATATTTGGAGGTACAGAAAATTGGATGCAATGATTACTATATTTTCATTAAATATTACTGCTTGGGATAAGCCAAGAATTGCTTGCTGCTGCTGGCAGCAAATCCCTGTTTAGACTGAATCGGGGTGGAGGATGATAATTTGTTTTTCATTTCTCATGGAATGAGAATGAGAAGTCATGGATCACTCCTTTTTCTTGAGAGGAGCCCTTTCGCTCCTGTGCACCCTCAAACCTCCCCCCATGTGAGCTCAGGGTCTGCAGGCTAACATTTACCTTCTGAATTTGCTTTTAACCAAGTGGTTTCCAAACATTTTACCCCTGCTACCCCTAAGCTGAGTCTTGGCTGTGGGACACACACCAGAGATTCTCCAGTCACGTGTCCCAGGAGAGTAGTGATAGTCATTAGTTCATTAAATGCTTGGCACTGTTCTACATGTTTAACATATGGTTGACTGATTTAATCAGGCTGTTATCCCCATTCTGCACATGAGAAGACAGAGGTACAGAGAGGTTAATAACTTGCTCTAGGTTGTATATGTAGCAGATGTTAGCACTGGTAACTGAACCCAGGCAGCCCAGTCCAAAATCCACAAACTTGGGCCCTATTCTACATGTGTGAGCAAAACCGTGGTCTTCAGATGGTGGGGCATTAGGAGTACATTTCATTCTCTGTGTGAAAAGACTGTGAAAGACTCATGAAGTGACTTTGCCTTCATCATCCCCATCAGACCACCCAGTAATGGTGCCAAAGGGCATTTGTCCTAAACATGCCCACCTTGTGTCTGCATAGCTAGTCCTTCTCCAAACCATGGTGGTCTGCCTACCCCCTATCCAAAGAGGCAAGGTGGTGTTGAGCCTCCTGCAGGGGGTGCTGCTGACTAGACCAGGGTTCAGCCCTTGATCCAGGAGGGATCTGTTTACAGGGTGTTGAGAGCCCAGAGGTGGTCAGCAATGAAGGGCTGGCCCACCGAAGAGGATGAATCAAGCTAGCTCATCAGCAAGTTCTCTGTAGGGCTTTGCCTAGAGGATACAAATGCAATTGGCCCATAACTAATAAGAGGTCATGAGGGAAGACATGCAGAATCTAATGAGGAGGATGGGCAAGATGGCACACCACTTCCAGGCCCAAGTTTCCCTTCCCATACATTGCCTCTGAACAGCAATACATTTTTCTGATAAGGAGGTTTCTCAGAAGGCTATAAATGCCATGGGAGGCGTTTTCCTGATAAGGAGTCTGTAGGACAACTGGGATGCCCACATCACTGACAGAGAATGGCCAGCTGCTCTCAGTTTGCATTTCTAGGAAGCTGCTACAAGTGAAACCCCAGACTTCCTGGCAGAAGAAATTGTATTTTTTTATTCCACTAGAGTGGGATGTTGGTTGGGATGGATGGTCCAACTCCTCAAACTCCCCCAATGTCATCATTCCAGGGGAAGCATGCCTTTGACAGACTGTATCTTTGTCATTGCTTTGCATCCTCTTTCAGATTCTTAAATTTATGATGTGCAACCTTCTGCAAGTTGGTACAGGACACTGTTTGCTAACATATTCTCTGGAACTCTAATCTTATGACATTCCCCTTTCCATTCCTTCCTTCTCTCTTCCTTCCCTTCTCTTTCTTTCTTTCTTTCTTTCTTTCTTTCTTTCTTTCTTTCTTTCTTTCTTTCTTTCTTTCTTTCTATCTTTCTTTCTTTTTTCTAAGTAGGCTCTGTACCCAGAGTGGAGCCCAAAGAGGGGCTCAAACTCATGACCTGGAGATCAAGACCTGAGCTGAGATCAAGAGTCCGATGCTTCACCTACTGAGCCCCCCAGGTGGCCTTTCCCCTTTCTGTTCTTAACTTCCCCCTCCCCCAGGTGTACCAAGTATAAACAGCTTTGAGAGGAGCAGCCTGCTACTTTGGTTAGAGACTCACGAAGCACATTAGTGTGTCACATAGCTCTCAGAACTCTGTAACAAGGAAACTTCTTCAACATTGCCTTTCCTAAGTTTTCCCAAATGGAGTTGACCTCCCAAAAACCTTTCTTTTCATAAGATAGCTACTAATAACACACAGAATCTAGATTCTGTGGAATAGACTTCAGAAAATTTTACTCTAAAAGATTTCAAGCATAATCGTTCAGCATGCAACAGACCACTGGCAGCTAGTTCTGTCTTGGGCCTTGTGCCAGGCCCTGGGGCCACTAAACTTTTAGGTTTAGGCCCTGTTCCTAGGGACCTCAGCTGGGTGAAGGAGGCAAGAGGGAAGAACACAGGGAGGGGTGCCCAGGCCATCCTGAGACAATGAAAGTTCTCTGGAAGAGGGGACGCTTGAGATGAGTGTCTAAGAACAGACAAAGGCCCAAGGCCTGCAGTAGCCATATTCAACATAGAGTGGATAATTAATACAGATCATTCCAGAATGGACTGAGCACAATACTTGATGTAGTAAATGCTTAACCATCACTTTCTAGTTAATGGGGAGAAACTATAGATTTTGGTTCTCAGCAAAAGCACCTTTAATGATTAAGCTATAGACATTTTTCAGGCTCATTTCCTTTGTAATTGAGAAATTGGCGATTTGGAAGAGCCATCTTGGACCCCTACACAAAACTTACTGACCTGTTTCTGACATCACTGGAGCATGTGGAGCTGACATTGCCAAGGGCTAGTTTAGATAAGACTGGGCTGAGGACCTGGCACAAACATGTCTGTCTACCTTTGCTGAAAGTGACCAGATGGAGGGAGAGGTTTATGTTTTCTGGACAATCACTAATAAGCCACTTAGAAACCATATCAATTCACTCTGAAGAGAATCAATTTTTTTCCAAGTGCAGAATATAATTATTTCTGATACCTGCTATGTGCCTAGCACTGTGCTAGATGTTTTCATGCAGGTTATGTCATTTAATCTTCTTAATGTTCCTATGGGGGTAGGAAGATGTTATGTTCATTTTAGTTATGAAAAAAATTGTGGTTTAGAAAGTTAAAGTGATTGGCCAAAGGTGTCAGTAGGACACAGATTGAGGAATGTTTGAGGGCAGATCCAAGTGCTCATCACATTGTTTTATGTTGTCTTTTGTAAGATGGGGAAGTGAAGGTAGACAAAGAAAGATCTCTGACCCACACTTTCCTTGAGACATAGACCAAGTACAGCCGAGAAACCACCCTGATCCTGGGAAGCCAGAGCCTAGACTTCCATTTCTCACCCACTCCTGACTATCTAGTTGTGATAAAGGATAATTTTTTCTTTTCCCTCCTATACTTCTTGCACTGTGTGGGTGAACTTTCCCCTTGATCTGTGAGGTGATTTTTTCTGCAAATATACTTTACCATCAAAAAACCATCAACACCAGCTGTGGTTTATTGGCTGCTTTATTGGCATTTAGTGGAGAATGCAGAACATATTAGGGTACTTCCTTCAGCTCTTTTTTTCTATTCGCAATGTTTTGGAGGTGAGTGGTATACCTTTATATTTAGCATGCTATTAAGGCTAATTATACTTCTGAATCAAAGGAGATCGCTCAAACTAAATGGGAAATGATTAAGTGCAGCAGAGTCTGATTTTCTAGTAAGACAGGGCTCTGAAGAAACCTAAATGTAGAACTGGGATTTCCATCTACTGGGGAGATGAAGACACAGCCCTCATAGTGATGGAGGGTTGGAGGGCATGAATTTGTTTTCTCCTGCTGCATCTCTCCTTGGGGTGAAGAGCCCAGAGTCAAATGCTGTTCTTGGTGCTGAAAATTTTTTTTCCACAATGATGAGGGAGGGCTCAGAAAACCACATCATGGGTTAGCACCCTGGAAAAGTTTGTTTTTAAATTTTTATTAAAAAGTCACAGTCTCCCTCTGGAAAAAGAAATTAACTCATTTCTTCTTGATCTGATTGCATTATTCTAACACTCATCAGCATGGCTGAATGTCTGAAACCAGGAGGGCCTTGTTGAGTCTGGGGCTCCACGATATGTCTCCCCATCATAAATTGCCTTCATACCTCCAATAGGGAGCCAAGGTGCATAACCCAGGTTAGAAGGCACAGACTCTGGGATATGAATACTGGTTTAATGTTTTCTGATTTGTGTTTAGATGCAGAATATTTTATTGAAAATCTCAAGTAGATTCCTGAGATGTACAATAGATTATAATTCCTTGCTTTTTTGAAATAGGGGAGAAGTCTGAAACTGCAGCCACATAGTTCTACCCCCAGGAAGCTCTTCAAGAGTATATGTGGATACCCTGTGGTTTGATGGGATAAGCCCCCAAACCAGTAATTTTAGTCCAGTCTTTTCCTGGCTCTTAACTGCTGCTTACTTTATTTCCCCATTTGAAATTAAGTGCAGAGCACCTCCTTCAGGAAGGTTTCCCTGATTTCTACTCTGAGGTAGAGATTGTGCTCCATTAATCCTGTACTCCCTATTATCACTACACTGATCACTCTGTTGGGTAAGAGTGTGTCTCTTCTACTGGACACAGAATTTCTTGAGAGCCAGGATCATGTGCTTGGAACATGGTGGGTATATAAGGAATACTAATAGGCTGATGTTTAATGGGCCTCCCACTCAAGGCAAAGCAGGAACTCATCTATAGCATTTTCAAGAAATAATTTCACGGACTCTGCTTCCACATCTCCAGGGGTAGGGAAATCGCTCCAGACTGAGGTATCCTTTTCCATATTAAGATTCTTGTTATAGTAAAAGTCTTCCTCTTCATTTTGAGCCAAAACTTGTCTCCCCATAGCTGCTACTTTCTAGGGCTATACAGAATAAGCTGGTGTCACACTCCTATTTCACAATTGGACCTTCAAGCACTTGAGGAGAGAGATTATATTCCTCTTTTCTGGGCTAACCTCCATCTAGTTCTCATGGGACATTAGTTTGAGTCCTTTTGCCTGTTTGTTGTTTGTTTCTGCACACAAAAAGTTTGTCTATATCTTCCTAATATCTGGAGTTGGATTTTGAAAGTTGTATATGAATAAGCATCTCACATTTACTGCTCTTAGCTTGTTAAATTATTCTTCAGTGTCATCCCAATACTCCAGTTTAGCATATCTCCTAGGTTTGCTCCTCTATGCTTTCAGGGTCCTTTTCTGTCTCATATTGGAAAACTTTCAAACTCAAAGGTAAGGAGATATCCCACAGCCTTTTACTTCTTTTAGGAGAGTAAAGCCGGTG
The DNA here is from genome assembly GCF_022355385.1 of Mustela nigripes. Lineage (NCBI taxonomy): Eukaryota > Metazoa > Chordata > Mammalia > Carnivora > Mustelidae > Mustela > Mustela nigripes. The sequence continues at coordinate 96,002,901 of NC_081558.1, forward strand.
CAAAGCCAGTATCTCTTTCATATAGGTCACCTTGAGTTGGAAATAAAAAAGTAGGATCTGGGGTGCCTGGGTGGCTCAGTGGGTTAAAGCCTCTGCCTTCAGCTCAGGTCATGATCCCCGGGTCCTGGGCTCGAGCCTCTCATCGGGCTCTCTGCTCAGCAGGGAGCTTGCTTCCTCCTCTCTCTCTGCCTACTTGTGATCTCTGTCAAATAAATAAATAAAATCTTTTTTAAAAAAAGTAGGATCTGTGAAGGCAGGGAGATTTGTCTGTTTTGTTTACTGCCATTTCCCTAGTATATGGGAAAGTGTTGGGTATATTCTAGGTGCTCAGTAAATATTTGTTGAATAATTGAAACATGAAACATGAATGCTGGCATTTTGTAGACCCAAGCACAATGGAGATGATGCCAGAACCCATGTCTGAAGAATCAATTGACTATCATCCAGGGGTCCTTGTACTTCAATATGCAATGTAAGATTCTCTCCCACCTCTTTCTCATGTCTGCAAGGTGGGAAGGTACCTGGGCAGGATTAATTTATTTCCAGTAAATGGTGCCGACAACATAGGAAAGCCAAATGGAGCCTGATGATAGGAAATAGAATGAGTAGAAATGTTGATAAAAATACCAAGGATAGTTTATATTTTGGGGGCCTTACTATGTGCTTAGCACTTCACATGTATTTTCTCACTCATATTCTCACAGTATCCCTATTATTTTAGAAAGACAACATAATTACAAGTCCTACTGTCTATCCACAGCATAGATCCCCTCAAGTCCTGCTAAGCTACGAGTTTCCTGAGGGCAAGACCTGACTCTGGCCTTGGCTGAGTCATTCGGTGTCTATGTACAGGATTGACCTTAGGGAAGACCCATTTGCCTGAGACAAAGAAGATAAGAACAGGGGCAACTGGGGAAAATGAAATCTACTGAGAAGCTGTTCTTATTCCTGGAATTGGGAATAGCTTGGTTCCATGGGAACATGAGAATAAAGTAAAAAACTTGTATATATGTATGTGTGTGTGTGTGTGTGTGTGGTGTACATACATATACTTAATAATAGATGCAAGCATGTTTTCTTAAAGTTAGTTTTAGATAAATTGGAATCTGATGCTTTAAAAGCCAAGATTGTCTTCTTCTTTTTTAAAAAAGTAAAAATGATTAAGGTATAATTTAATACAGTAAAATCCACCCCCTTTAAGTGTACAGCTCAGTGAATTTCAACAAATGTATGCAGTCACAACCACCACTATACTCAATATATAGAACAAGTCCATCACCCCAAAAATGTTCTCTGTGTCTCTTTACATCAAATCTCCTCCTGCTACCTCCATTTCTGGAAACTGCTGATCTTACATTTGTCCCTGTAATTTTTGTCTTTTTCAGAATGCCATATAAATTGAATCATACGGTATGGAGCCTTTTGTGCTTGACTTCCTTAACTTAGCATAATGCTTTTCAGAATCATCCATGTTCCTGCATGTATCAGTAGTTGATTCCTTTTTTTTTTTTTTCCCTGCCTCTTCTGTTTTCTGGAAGAGATTATGTAATTGATATTATTTCTTCCTAAAGTGTTTGCTAGAATTCTCCAGTGTAGTCATTTGAACCAGAAAGGTATATTTTGAAGAACAGGAATTCATTGGCTGTTTTGGATACTTGGACATTGGGTGCAGGGATCACTTTGCCCTTCCTTTTCTCTCCAGGGAGGGATTGGCATGTCCATATATCCCTGGAAGACCCTCTAGCTGCTGCCAGGTGGGTTACAGATCAGAATGTACAGAGTGGGGGTGGGGGGAAGAGGGAAGAAACTGGTGGCAGGAGTGAAATGTCAAAGAAATGGCAGTCAGGGCTTTCAGAGCAGAGCCCAGGAGATAGCAAAACAACATGCTTCACACCTCCTCATGGCCTGTTTATTCAGGAGAAAATCACATCATCAAGGTCACATTGTTGTTTGTTTGCTATTTCTATCCTCCTAGAAGGAGAAAAAAAGCAAGTTTCAGAAAGAGGTTCCTTTTCAGGAGATTTCCAGCCTTGTGTCCAGACCAAAGTGGTTTGGATGAGCCTTAGAGAAATATCTGATTGCTTTTACAGGCTTGGTGAGGCAAAACTTCCAGATGATTTGAAGTGTTCCTAGTGGTACTAGAAATTCTCAGTATTTAACTCCCTGGGGTCTTCCCAATGGGGACAGTATTGATTTGATCACCCTTGGGCTCATGCCCTAAGAACAAATCTCTGTGGCTCTTCTGGGACAAGTTTGCTGACACTTTGGCCCTGGAAAGTCCTCCAGCTAAAACTTGACAGGACAAGGATTATGAAGGCATGCCCCACTTGAGTGCTCACAACGACACACACCATTGGTATAAGGTGTGGCCATTTCTGATGTTCTGATTATAGTGCACTGCTCCAGAAGGCAAGGACTTTTAATCAACATCAACAAGAAGGGTGCCAGACATAGACAATGGTAGCCCACTAAGGAAAGGGGTACAGAGGGGATTGGGGTGCCAGGACCAAGTAGCCTTAGAAAGTTCTCCTGGGAGCTTGGCCTCATCTTGTGTCTTATCCTCATCCCTCACTTTAGCTCCCCACATTCTACCTCCTGCCATTAGCACCCTATCCACTCTACCTTTACAGCTCTTCAGCAGTTTTCTGGGGTTTGTGTGTTGGGGGGAGGGAGGTGACTTCCAATAAGCTGCTTCCCTAACATTTGTTGAGCAACCACTATTTGTTCGATGTCCCATCTTTGTGCTCCCATAGCATCACCAAGTGATAGCTAAGCAGTGACCCACCCCTCCTGGGCAGAACTTGTCGGGCTAATAGGTAGGCTATTAATAATTGAAAAGCAGTAAACACTTCACACCTGTTAAGATGGTTATTAAAAAACAAAATATAACAAAGCAGAATAAAATACACATTGCTGAGGGGGGGGATATAGAATGGTGTGGCTGTTGTGAAACATGATATGACAGTTCCTCAGAAAATTAAACATAGAATTACCATAGGGTCCTGCATTTCCCTTCTGGGTATTGACTAGAACACAGGGACTTGAAGAGATATTTGTGCCCCCATGTTCATAGTGGCATGTTCACAGTAGCCAGAAGGAGGAAGCTACTATTCATCACCACCTGATGAATGCAAAAAAGTAGCACCATTTTAAAGGAAAGAAATTCTGACACATGCTCCAACACAGATGAACATTTTTAAAGACGTTATGCTAAGAGGAAGAAGTCAGTCACAGAATTACAAATACTGGATGATTCCACTTCAATTAGGCACTTAGAGCAGCCAAACTCATAGAGACAGGAAGTAGAATGGTTGCCAGGCACTGGGGGGTAGGGTTAATGGAGGGTTCATGTTTAGTGGGAAGAGCGTCATCTGGGGAAGATGAAAACATCCTGGAAACGGATGGTGGTGAAGCCTGCAGAATATGAATGTATTTAATGCTACTTCAAAATGGCCAACATGGTCAATTTCCTGTTATGTATAGTTTACCACCAAAAAAAAAAAAAAAAAAAAGCAATACATTCAATCCTCCTCAACAAAAGACAGAGTAAAAGCAGAGTCACCAAGCTGCCTCTACACATTTATTGGGAGAATACCTGAGATAAGCTCTATATCAGTTCATTTACTGTCAAGTGTTATCCAAATATAGGAAAATAAATAACTTTCCAGAAGGGCAGTCAGTATGTATTCGTTAGGATGTTTTGCGTTGCAGTTAATAGAAAATTCAACATAAGCTGACTTAGAAAATGGAGGGAATTTCCTGGGTTACTTAAGTAAAAATGTCCAGTGGTAGGTGTAGTTCATCAGGGCCCTGACTTTTATTTCTAAATATTTTCCTATCCTGCTATTCACTGAGTGTTGCCTTCACCATCTTCCAGGTTACCCTCATGTAACAAAATGACAGTTTTCTGAGAAGCAGTGTCTCCCATGTGCTGAGGGAAGCAGAGAAAAGAGACAGAGAAACAGTACTCTTGGACTCTTGCTAGATTTCCATTCCTGGTTATAGACCTCTGGTCTCCAGCTGCTTATCCGTAAGAGCTGAGAGCCAACTCACACCCTTAAAGTAAGTTCTTTTCTCCTCCTCCTCTTCCTCCCCCTCCTCCCCCTCCTCCCCCTCCTCCTTCTCCTCCTCCTCCTCTTCTTCTTCTTCTTCTTCTTTTGAGATTTTATTTTTTAAAAATAACCTGTACTGAGGGTTGCTGGGGGGAGGGGGTTTGGGAGAAGGGGCTGGGATTATGGACATTGGGGAGGGTATGTGCTTTGGTGAGTGCTGTGAAGTGTGTAAACCTGGTGATTCACAGACCTGTACCCCTGGGGATAAAAATATATGTTTATAAAAAAATAAAATTAAAAATAAAAATTAAAAAAAAAATAACCTCTACATCCAAGGTGGGGCTCAAACTTACAACCCCAAGATCAAGAATCAGCCAGGTGGCTGACCGAGCCACCCAGGTGTCTTATAAATTCTCTTTTTCTGTTTAATCCAGACTCAGCCAGTTTCTGTAACTTGGAATCAGAGTCCTAACAAGCATGTCAGAACTCCTTCTTTAGTTTATACCTTGCCTTCTGTCCACCCGCCTTTTCTGTTTAGGCTTCTGAGTGAGTTATCTCTGCTAAGGGAAACAGGCTGTGGAGCTTGGAATGCTATGCTCAGAATTCCCTCACCAATCCTGCCCCAGCCTTGAACTGGCTCATTGTCCTACAACCAAACTTGTGTGTGTTGACTTATTTCCTCAGGGGCTTCCAGGCCTCTTCTCTAAGAATACCCCTGCTAAGCAAAGCCAACTGCCCCTCTGACACCTTTAAGGGGGTGTATTTCAGGATCAGGGTGTGGCCCTTACTAACTATGGCTCCCTAAATTTATGGTAAATCCAGGTATTGAGTCAGCCACTTCCTGCGTCCTCCCCCGGCCCAGCATGTCCACGCTTACAGCTGGATCTAGAGACAGACTGATTGATTGATGATGAAGAGACAGTGCTCCATTTCCGATTTCTCACAAGAACTGCCTTCTTTTACATAATAGATTCCCTGGCATGATAAGACATTATATTAGTTTAAAGTAATTGCTTATGCTAGTCAAATTGCTCTGCTTAATTGCTTCGAAAAGTGAATAGAACTCAGGAAGGGAAGAGCTGTAAAGGCTGAGTCTGTTCTCCAGCTGGATTCTCTTACAAGCAGATATGAGTGAGTGGCTTCTAGTTTAAAAGAAGCTGGATGATTAACTAGAGCCACATCTAGTTTCCATTAGGCCTCAAGGGTAATGGAAAGAGAGAGGTATCTGTTCTGAACAAAACAGCGTTAGGTTGCTTAGTCTCTTGTTAAATCAAACTGTAGACCTCGTTGGGGATCTCCCTCCCTCCCAAAACAAGAATTTTGTTTATGTTTTGCCCATGCAGCTGTTATTCCATTATTTCTTTATATTTTCCAAGAGCTGGAATTTGGAGAGAAACTGGTCCTCTTGAATGTCCTCACATTATTATCTATCTATCATCTATCTATTATCATCATCTATCTTCTTAATGTTTAATAAATTGAAGTGAATTAAGTACTTCCATTAAGCAGGGAAGGTATGGAGATCTTTGGAAGAGGACAGGTATGCAAATTAAGAAAAGAGCCTGATGAAGTTTTGTGTGCTGAGTCCAAGGACTCTTGATCTCAAGATGTGATAAAGTGGAGGGTTGTGTCTAAGAATATATGAGAAAATAAAAATTGGCTTTTTTGAATTGGAAAGAGAGAGCTGAGGCGGACAGAAGACCTCCCGAAAGTCAGTCTTCATGAGTTTTCACTGCAGTTATCTTGGAAGGATATTAAGAAAATAGGTGGTGGTGATGGAGGGAGAGGGGGTGGGGAAAGTTTGGGGGAAATAATGTTTTTGAGAAGCATTAGGAGAGAGAAGAGCAATTTGGAGGCTTTTCTGTACAGTCTGAAAAAAACCCTCATGTTTTCTGTGCAAAATGATCAAAGACAAGATTCAGGAGGGAAAAGCCTCAACCAGCCTAATCTTCAGCAGGGGCTCTGGCTGATGATAAAACTTTCCATGGTTGGAAATGGCTGAGGTGTCAGCCTGAGTCTTCTTCATCAAAGCTACCACACAGATTCTCATTAGAAGCAGATAGATGACCATCTGCTGGTCCTGGTCACATGCTTTCCTACGTAGAGGGGAAGTGGACATGGTGGGTCTGTGGCCAGACTAGTGTCCACTTCAGTTGATGAAGTGGCCAGAGATTGTCTGTCACCATACACAGAGGTTCTGGGGAACTGTAACTTAGGCTGGGCCTAACAACATGGGGGTTTGGATGGGTTTGCCCCCCACAGAACCTCCTAGAGCTTGAAAGACAGTGTTATGGGGCCCAGGGCTTTGTGGGTTGATCAGGTAAGGTATGGAGCTTAGATCTCTCCTCTTTCAGAATCAGCTAGCCACCCCCAAATAAGAACTGTTTCCTGAGAAAACAGGATTTCGACTTTGAGTGTAAGCCTCAGTTTTTGTCATCTGTCATGTCAAGGTTGTCATGTGCCTACGTCATGAAGCTGAAATGCAACAACCTAAGGCCTTAGCATGTGCTTGGCACATATAGGTGCTGAATAAATTTTAGATACTGTTGGTATTAATGTTAGTATTTAATATGTTCCCCAGGATACTCCTTATCACTCAGGAGAAAAGCACATATTCTAGATCTTTCGAATGGAGACATTGGGTAGAAGGAATTGGTCATGCACATCATGGAAGAGCTGAGAAACCAAACTATGGGATGGTGAGGAACCCCAGAGTTTATCAACAAGAGGAAGTTGCTTTCAGTTCCAGTGCTGGGTCTGTTTCTGGAGTATTTTATTCCCCCAATTTTATCTATTCATCTAATCCTACATGAATATAATACTGTCTCAATTACTTTAGCTTTAGCTAAAGTACTAAAGTACTTTCAATTACTTTAGCTTTTTGCCATCTTAGCATATATGGCAGAAATGTCCCCTCTCCCTTCTCCTTTTCCTTCCTCTTTCTCTTAACATTTTTTTCTTGCATATTTTCTTTTCTGGGATAAACTTGGAATCTGCTTATCAAATTCCAAAAATAAATCTATTGGACTTTTGATTGGACTATGTTGAACAGCAAATTAATTTGAAGAGAATCATCATCTTTGCAATAGTGAATTTTTCTATGTAACAACATGGCTATCTCTCCATTTATTCAATGCTTTCTTATGTCCCTCAGTGAGACACTCATACCTTTATTCAAGCAAGTCTTGCACATTTCTTGTTAGACTTATTCCTAGACTTATAGTTTTGGTTGAGGACATGAATAAGGTATTTCCTCCCATGACATTTTGTAATTGGCTATTGCTGATGTAGAGAAAGATCCTGTTTATTGTATGCTTTTGTACCAGTCACTTCCCCAAACTCACTTGTTTTTAATGGCTCTTTAGTGCACTATCCTGGGTTTTCTAGGTAAGGAATCAGATAGTTTCCCCTACCACATTTAAGCTGTTCTTCCTTTTATGCCTTAATTCCCCACATGCGCTCTATAATTTATCTCATTGCCTTTATATCCTGTCTTGAATTGTAGTAATGTCTATGTATTTTATTGCCTATAGTAGATTGTCTGAGAGTAGAAATTGTCTTATTTATCTTTACGCCATCTCTCCCCATTCCCCCAAGACCCTAGCATATTACTTGGCATAAAGTGTATAGTATATGATCAATAAATGCTTCTGTAACAGGCATGCTTTGTAGTATAGTTAATTATGCATATTAAATTCAGATTAGATTGTGTGTTAAAATAAGTTTGTTTTGACCAACCATATGCTAACCTGACTTCCTTGTAACCTGAAGCTTTTCCCCAGTTCAGGAACTAAATGGCAATCACATTGCCCTGGGATCTGGCGTGGGGGGTGGGGCTCAGAATACAACGGAGAACAAAGATGTCAAATTCTTGACTTTGGAATGAAAAATCCAGGACCAGACAAAAAGGCAAGCTTTGTGGTTCAATGGAGTTTCATTTCCCTTTATATTCAGCCCAACACACACACACAAACACACACACGCACGCACACACACACACACACACACACACGAACATCCTAAAACTAAAAAAAGATTGTGAAAAGAGGGGAGGAGGGCAGACAGCAAAGCCTCACGAAGTCAGCAGAAAGAACCTGCTGCCTGGAACTCTGTCTGAGCAGGGTCATCAGTGACCCAGGGAAGATGTCAGTCTTGCTGTGCATGAGGAGACGACACTGCCCCCGCTGAGGTGCTGTGTTTGTTGTCCTTTAAGAATTTCATTCTTCTACATATAGCTGTCCAGTTTTCCCAGCGCCATTTATTGAAGAGGCTGTCTTTTTTCCACTGTATATTTTTTCCTGTTTTGTCGAAGATTAATTGACCGTAGAGTTGAGGGTCCATATCTGGGCTCTCTACTCTGTTCCACTGTGTCTGTTTTTATGCCAGTACCATGCTGTCTTGGTGATCACAGCTTTGTAGTAAAGCTTGAAATCAGGTAACGTGATGCCCCCAGCTTTATTTTTGTTTTTCAACATTTCCTTAGTGATTCAGGGTCTCTTCTGATTCCATACAAATTTTAGGATTATTTGCTCCAGCTCTTTGAAGAATACCGGTGGAATTTTGATTGGAATGGCATTAAAAGTATATATTGCTTTAGGCAGTGTAGACATTTTAACAATGTTTATTCTTCCGATCCAAGAGCATGGAATGGTCTTCCATCTTTTTGTGTCTTCTTCAATTTCTTTCATGAGTTTTCTGTAGTTCCTCGAGTACAGATCCTTTACCTCTTTGGTTAGGTTTATTCCCAGGAATCTTATGGTTCTTGGTGCTATAGTAAATGGAATCGATTCTCTAATTTCCCTTCCTGTATTTTCATTGTTAGTGTATAAGAAAGCCACTGATTTCTGCACATTGACTTTGTATCCTGCCACATTGCTGAATTGAGGCAGCCCAAGAAGATCACTCCCTGGTGTTAGCCAGCCAGTCACTGTTGAGGAGCTAACAGGAATGACACCTTCCTGGGCCCTGAGGCTTGGCTACATCTTCAGCCTAGCCTCCTCATGCAACACTCTGCTCTCCATGAGCAAGCACCCTCCTTCGCTCCTGGGGAACCACAGGGGGCCTTGACACCTAGGGCAGTGGCAGTGACCTAGAAACAAAGCCCTCCTCATCTGCATCCGCCCAACCCTTGGCAAGGGCGCCTAGAAGAAACCTGCTCTGTGTCTCCCACTTGGTGGAGGTAGAGGGGAAACAATCACCTGTTTACAGGTCATCTTTTGAGGGCAGAGATTGGCTGAGTTGATGGTCACTCTCCCTCCATACCTGCCCTCCCACCTCCAAGGCCTGGCAAAGGGCCAGGTGCAGGAAGGATGTTCAGTAGGTGAAGGTGTGCCACTCAGCCCAGGCCTGCCCCAGGATGCAGGTGGAGTGGTGGCTTAGAACAGCGGGAGCAGAGAAGGCCCCTTCCTCTCCATCTCAGACCCTATAAGAGGGGTCCCTCCTATAAGGTACCAGTGAGTGGTGAAGCTGTTGACTGTCCCCACCAGGGCCTTCCTGGGAGCCTGCTGTACTCATGGTTCTGGGACCTCAGTCTACCTAGCTCTTCAGCCCTGTGGAGGACTTAGCCACAGGGTACTGGGCCTGGGAGAGGCATTGGCGTGCAGCACTGTGTCACCTGGGGGATTGAAATGGGTGCCATCAGGATGTTTCCAACTGACCCAGAGGCCTAAATAAACACTTTAGAAAACTAGAGAATGTCTAAACTGGGAGGGTTTCAGAGGTGCTAAATGCAACTTCATTCTTGTACTGCTGGGGCCTGTGAGGGGTAGTGGCAAGCCTGTGGTCCCACGACAGAGTCACTTTCACACCGCCGCCCACCCTAAGCATTAAGTCCTTAACACCTCTCTGATCACAAGGCAGCCTTAACTGCCTGTCTCCACCCAATCCATTGTAGCTCTGCATCTCCATCTTTTCCATCCATTCCTGCTCTGTTCCACTTCAGAGCCACGCTGTGAGATCAGGCCCATCCTGCCTCCTCTCCTGGAACATCCAGCATGCGGACTGGGGAGCAGCCACCCATTACGGACGTTTGTTGAGTGAATATACAAACGTCACCGCCACATTGCTGAATCAAAATATGGGTTAAAAGGTGAAACAAAGCCACTCTCCCTCTCCCCACTGTCCCCTGACAACTGCAGGCCTGAAGTAAGCCAGGCACCCTCCCAAGGCTTCTTCTGTCTGAGAAATGGGAGGAATTATGGAAGCTGTAGAGGCCCCATGGGGTCATGCCACACTGGGCTCTGGGAGCTTCCTCCTTCCACGGTGCCCCAAGCTCTTCCTTCTGCACACCTCATGGCTCCAGTGTTGGTGTCCTGGGCTGCCCTACCAGGCACCACACGCTAGGCGGCTTAAACAGGCACTGGTTTTCTCACAGTGCGGGAAGCCAGATGTCTGAAGGCCAGGTGTCCAGAGGGCTGCTCCCTTCTGGAGGCTCAGAGGCATAACCCCTTCTTGCCTCTCCTGGTCTCTATTAGCCTCTGGCAAACCCGAGGGTTCCTTGGCTTATAGACACATCCCTGCAATCTCCACCCATCTTCACGTCAGCTTCTTTCCTGCCTCTCTGTTGTCATTTTCTGTCTCTTAGGAAGACATTCTCATTGGATTTGAGACCTCCCTAATCCTGTATGCTCTCCTCTTGATCCTTACTTTAATTACACCTGCGAAGACCCTATTTTCAAATAAAGTCACACTCTGAGGTTCCAGGTAGACAAAGAGTTTTGGGAACACTCTTCAGTCCACTGGGAATCTGATAAGTCTGTTGCTCAGATTTGGTTCTCTGTTCCTAGGCATCCAGGCACGTACCTTCTAGTCACAACCAGGTTTGGGAGTGACAGTCCCCAAATCTTGCAAAGGGGCAGGAGGGGACAGAGACAGGTGACTGTTTCTGTGGGTCTGCCTGTGCACGGTGCCCACAAGGCCCCATAGAGCCTGACCGTATGTAATCTTCCTAGTGGCCTCCAGGAGATATCATCCTCATCTTCCTAAACAGAAAAACACAGGCTTGGAGGAGTGAAAGGGCATCTGAGACTATAAAGGACACACCAGGGTTCGAGCCCAGGTCTGTCTGACCTGAGCCCATTTCTTTCTATTCCACCTGTTATACATGAGTGACTACTGGATGCTCGGGATACCGCAAGGCAAAGGCCCCATAACACAGACCTCACATTCTGTGGGGGAGGAAAGCAGTGAATACGCAGGATGATATCAGTAAGCTATAAGTGCTCCGACCAACAGCAAGCCAGGGTCATGGGACAGGGACCGAGGATAAGCAGCTTTAAAGCAAAGACATCTCTGGGGAGGGACACCTAAACCGAGACTCCGTGTCAAGAAGGAGCCAGCCAGGGGCACAGTCCAGGCATGGAAAATGGGAACTGGAAATAAACTTAGCAAGTTATAAGACGAGAAAAAAAAATATCCAGTGGGATTTGGATGAAGGGGGAAGTGACGGTGAAGCAGAGAAGGCAGAGGTCAAATCAAGGGAGGCTTGTAAGTGGGATAAAGATTTTGCATTTTCTTTGAGACTGTTAGATTGTCGTCTTGCGTTTTCTTTGAGGCCTTGAGAAGGACTGGCTCAGATGTGGGGTGTGATATGCTCTAATGGGTGTTAGATGCCCTTTGACAGAATGGATAAAGAAGATGTGGTCTATATATACAATGGAATATTACTCAGCCATCAGAAAGGATGAATACCCAGCTTTTGCATCAACATGGACCGGACTGGAGATTATGCTGAGTGAAATAAGTCAAGCAGAGAAAGTCCGTTATTGTGTGGTTTCGCTTATTTGTGGAGCATAAGGAGTAACACAGAGGAGATGGGGAGATGGAGAGGAGAAGGGGGTTGGGGGAAATCAGAGGGGGAGATAAACCATGAGAGACTCTGGGACTCTGGGAAACAAACTGAGGGTTTCAGAAGGGGGGGGGGGGGGGGGTGGGTGAGCCCGGCGATGGGTATTAAGGAGGGCACGGATTGCATGGAGCACTGGGTGTTATATGCAAACAATGACTCATGGAACACTACATCAAAAACCAATGATGTACTGTATGGTGACTATTGTAACATAATAACAACAAAAAAAGAAAAAAAGAAAGAAAAGAAAAAAGGAATAATTCACTCTCTTCTATAGAGAACTGCTTATATTAGGCCAAGTGGGGAGCCAGAGAATGGGTAGGAGCCTATAGCAGCTGTCCAGGTGAGAGAAAGCGAAGCCTCAGGGCAGGATGGAGGCCAGGCAGGTGCCCAGAGGAGGGCGGAAAGAAGGATTTCAGGGGCAGAGCTGGGTTGGGTAAGGGGTTATATACATGCTGTGACTTGGAGGGGGGAGCAGGGGCAGCTCCTCTGTTTTGACTTGAGCAAGCTGGTGGAAGTAGGTGCCCCTTTACTAAGAAGAGATGTCTGATGAAGGCAAGAATTTCACTGTGTGTGGGGGGCAACAGTGGGGTGGGGACCCCTTCCAGGTCCCCACCATTTTAGTGCTTCCCACCCCTGGCAACTCTGCAAGATGTCAGCTGCTGGCTGCTTGCTAGTGTACAGTGGCCCATCATATGGTTTTCCTCTCCATCAGCTACCTGAAAGGTGGAGTGGGAACACCCACAGTGGCACTGAATGGATGGAGAGGGGAGGGGGAATTCTGGACCTGGCTTCACTCTGCAAAGCAGCTTGGCAGGGCAGGGACACTTCTGGGGAAACTTGAAGGCATGCACTGGGGCCTTTGGGAACAGGAAAGCTTCAGGGATGTAGTAAAGGGGCCCAGAACCAGGAAACTGACACAGGAAAGAGCAAATTGAGCCAACTTGCCGGTGGCAGGAACAGCAGCCTGAGCAGCAGGGTCCAAACCTGGGAGGCGTGGGAGAGGCCTCAGGTGGGGCAGAGAGGCAAGAATGGATCCTGGGACCAGTAGCCAGGCAAGGTGTTCTCTCAGCATGGTGCTGGCTGATGGCTTGGGAGGAGGCACGGCGCTTCAGTGAGCCCCTGGAAACCATGCGTGCCGGGAACAGGATCTGATTAGCAGAGGGACACTGAGGTGGCCACGCTGGAAACCAGCTTGCGTGAGCCACTTTCTCCTTCTCACCTTCTGCAGTTCCTGTGGGATTTCAAGTGTTAACCAGTCCCGAAAATGGTAAGCTAGAAGATGAAACTCTAACTTCGGTGTGTCGGGCGTCAGCCGGCAGCGGGGAAAGTATTATCCCACACACGTCAGGCTCCTCACACCTCTCAGATCACACCCTGCGAGCTGCCAGCCTCCCGCACTGCTTGGGAATAGGTCTGCTCATCTCTTTACCCGTCAGGATATGCTATTAATCAGAACATTTTCCTTCCCAAACACACAATTTTCTGTATCAGGGGGTTGTGTAGACGTGAAGTTTAAGTGTAAATATTTAAAAATTGTTATTTATTTGTACCAATTCCCAAGAGAGATCTGAGGCAGCTGATGCATGAATTAGGGCCGTTAAGACAAAGATTTTCAAAAGAGCTTGCTGAGAGTACATACAAAAAGGAAAGAGGAAATGGCAGTAGGAAGTCAGAATAAGCAGTAGTGATCTCTAAATTTAGCTGAAAGCTCCCAGCACCCCTAGGAAATAGGGAAGCACGCTTGTTTGTTGAGCTCCCTGCGCCCGAACAAGGCAAGCCACAGGGATGTCAATGTCTGGGGAAGTAATGTCCCATGTAGGAGGGGGAAGTGCCTTGGAGACACATGGAGCCCTAAGATCCAGGTGTGATATTGGATGAGACATTACCATCTTTGAGCATGATGCTTCTTCTCTGTCAAATAAAGGCAATTATTGTAAGCAGGGTGCCTGGGAGGCACTCTTCCTGTCCCCGGCTCATAGTTCCAGGAGAAGCGTGTCATGGGGACCTTATATAAGAGCCAGTGGGTAATGCAAGAGACACCGCCATCTGGTCACATCCGCCTCCACTCTGGCCTGATGGCCCAGTCAGCTCTTGGAAGAACACTCCTCCCAGAGGAAAAGAAAAACACCTCTGCGCCCAGGAAGTGAGGGTAGAGAAGGGCTGTCTGTCCGGGGGTGCTGTCTCAGGGCCCTGGGGCTGCGGAAGTGGGCTAACTCCGTAGGCATGCGGCATGTCTGGGAGCAAAAAGTTGGCAGCATGGGCAGCTGCCGAAGGGGCCTCGGCTCTGTAGAAAGCCCAGACACAACTGCGCACCTCTGAGGCCTGACAAGTGTCTCTGTCTAGACCATCCTTCCATGTTCTGCAGCATCCTGCTCCCTCTGACATCTCCACTGTGAGACCAGCGTCCTCAGGGGACCCCACTCCCATCCCATTTCATAACGGGCCCCCAGGACGGAAACCTAATTGCAAAATCACTTTGCCTGTTCTCCTCTCGTTAGAACTGGCCCTCTTCTGCCCTTGTCAAGGTCCTGCTCTCTGCTAGGGACACCAAGAAAAGGAACAGAGAAACAAGTTCTCCATGAGGGAACAGCAGTAACAAAAATAATAATGAGCAGCTGACATTTACTGAAGGTTCACAGTGTACTAAACACTTTACAAGGACCGGCTCACTTAGTCCTCAGGACAACTCAAGTCTATTTCCACTTTACGTGAAGTGAAATTGAGGCTCAGAGAAGTCCAACAAACTGCCCAGGGTCATTCAGCTGGTGTATGGTGAATGGGGATATGGGTCATTTCATAAGTCTAAAGTACTGGCTGCTTCTCTTAACCTTGTATTACTGGCTACTCCGGGCTTTTCCTAGTGGGGACATTTTATTGCAAAAGAGCTCCTCATTCTAGTCCAAAGAGATGCGGCAATGTTGAAATTAGCTATTAGTGGAAGAGGTATTTTGAGTTAATTGAATACCTTCCTAAGCCCCACATCATGGGTATTCAGCCTCTCTGTATCTAGTTTCTTCATCTACAAAAACAGGAATGGTAATACATACAGATTTCAGGGGCTATTGCAAAGTTTAAATGAGTTACCGTGAGTAAAATGCTTAGAACGATGCTGGGACAGGGTAGGTGCTGTGTGAATATGACCATTTTCCCAGTCACTCTGGTCAGGGCAGGGACTTCTGTCACCTGACACATCTGGAACAGGTGGGTTCCCTGGGGAAGGGCAGTGGCAGCTCCCATGCACACTCCTCTGCCCTGCTTCCTCTAAGCAAGAAGACCTTGGTGGCCAGAGAGGGGAACCCAGGAGCTCTGGCAATGCAGGGTGAGATGGCTCCTCCCTGCCAGGCCACTTCTGGTGTTCCTTAGCATTTGGGAACCCAGGCCCCTTGGGGTGCCCAAGCTGGATTTTATTTCCTATAGCAAGAGGGGAAGAGGATTCTCTGTCATTCCTTGTGTCTGAGGGGGAAAGTTCAGGTCATTCACAGAGCTGTTAGTTGTTGTCTCTTTTATACCTGAGTCCTGTCTCCTCTCATCATTGCATTCTTGGTTGGACGGTTTGGTACCTGTGGACAGAGCACGGGATGAGGAGATGTGGGGAAAGGAGACTCTGCCCTTGGTGGAGTGGCATGGCCTCCCATCCCCCTCACCACCGGGTCCACAGACCTGGGGGTATGGCTCCCTGCAGGTCAAGCTGGGCTCACACACAAGTCTGGCCTCTCTGGAATATTCTCTTGGCAAACCCCTGCTTTCATGCATATCTACAACCCCACTGCCCACTTCTGGGGGTAGCCTTCGGGCATCCGACTGCTGCTGTGGACACGGCAAGGTTGGGCACAGTGACCAGTGCAGGAGTTTCCAGCTGGCCCCGAATAAGAGTCAACTCCCTGGTCCCTCTTCGAAGCTGTGCCTTCTTGGCAATTGAGGTGACCCCTCTAAGCCCCAGGCCTCACTGGTAGAGGAGAAATAAGGGCACCTGTGTTGTAGCACCGTCGTGAAGGGTATAGGAGCGAAGGTATGCGTGTTAGCTGACTCAAACATTGCAATAGTCCCGCAGCTGGGGCACATTACACGGTGTACTGGACGGCATCAGTGGGCATGCGTTCAGTGGCTGCAGTGGAGGCTGCTATTATTATTATTACTGCTACTGAAGTCCACTCAGAGTAAGGAGGACCGATTCTGTTGGCAGATGGTCAGGGAAGATTGCACAGAAGAGGTGAGATCTTTGCAGAGATTTGAAGTGAAAAGCTGTCCACCAGGCCGTCATCAGGGAGAAGGGCACTAAGGGCGCTGAGATGAACTTGGGCCCACAGCGCACGGGGAGTCTTGGTGTGATGCCGTGTGTTCCAGGAGCCACGCAACAGCACTGTCGCCTGGCTGACCGGCCCTGGCTTGTGGAACGGGACTGTAGAAACAGCTTCCGGCCCCACTTGTGCTCGGAGATGCCGACACCCACCCAGTCCCATGCCACCCCAGCTCAGGCGAGCCAATGGGTCACTCTGCAGACAACTTTCTGGGTCCATCGGTTGCTCTCATAGGCCAGCCTGGAAGCCCCCACGCAGCCGGTGTGGGGACAGCTAATTGGCAGTGAGGCATCGCAAGAGGCCCAGCATCCTGGCCCCTGGCTGTCCTCGACGCCGCGGCAGATGGCCTGCCTTCTCCAGCCCCTCAGAGACGCCCCCTCGCAATTACCACTCCACAGCTGCCATGCGCGAAGGTTAGCTCTGTGCTTCAAATGTGTGCCTGGAAGATTATGTAACCCGCTGGCAGGAGAAAGCCGCCACACTTGGCGAGTTTAGCAAGATTAAATGTGTCAACAGTCAGCTTTGAATATGAAATAATGCAAATATCTTCTTAGCTTCATTTGAATAAAAAAAAAAAGTCAAGATCGGTTCATGTTCTGTCTAAAATGCTATAGTTTGAGAACGTGTTTAACTCATTCATTCATTCCACAAATGAACATTAGGTGCTTATTTTGTTCCAGACAAATGTGATACATAATTAAAGATGCCTGCCTTCTAGGAGTTTACATTCTAGTAGGGTGAGACAGACAACAAATAATAAACACAGTGATTACATGCATTACATTGTATGAAAAGCTGAAAAATCCATGGAAAAAATTAAAAAATAAAGCAGAGGAAAAGACATCAGGGGTTCAGGGAAGGGGACAATAATGCACAATAAGGAGCGCAGTCAGACACGTTTCCAGGGAGAAAGTAGATTTGATATTGTGTTTGGGTACATTTTCATCATCCTGGTTGACCAGGGTTTGGTATGTAGGTCTGGGTGGTCTTGGGACATCTTTCCCACTTGTCACGGGCAACCTCCCTGGAGAGGCCTGGAGAAGCACATCCTCCTCACAGAGGGTGACCCGCTGTCCTGGGTTGTTTGGGATGGACGAGTTCCTAGGACATGGGAGCTTCAGGGCTAAAATCTAGGAAGTCCCAGGGAATGGGGGTAAGGGGTCACCCTATCCCCATCTCAGTGCCGCAGTAGACTCTTACTTCTAACCCAGGCCCAGGGAACCATCAGCCTCATCACACTGAGTGGACTGGCTGTCCAGGGTTCCAAACTTGTCTTACTCATCTTTAAAATTCCCCAGGGCCTAGTGACAAATGTTTCTTGTCTTAAGACCCCTCTTCATTTGATAGATAAACAAGAACGAAGGGAGTTCAGGATTTCATCAAGATCCAGCAGCAGAAGACTTTTCTCTTGTCTTCCCATGATTTTCAGCCCACATTGGGGCTCAGAGGAAGAGGAAATAAACACCCATTTCCAGTGTGCTTCTGAAAATCTCCAGGGAAACTTTACTTGCAGATGTTGTAGAACTGAAAACATTTGCCTCAAGTGAGGTTTGAATGTTCCCCAGGATTCCTACTGTTGAGGTTCCTCTGGAGTCACAGATGTTCAGGGGCAGATTGACCTCAGAGCTCCTCCGAGAGAGTGATTGCCATGTTCAGCTGAGTGCTCCTGGTGCTGAGCAGAGGGCCTGGCCTCTGGCAGGATGTCAGTCCATATTTTGTGTTATCATTCTTTTCATCACCCAGGCACTTCAAACTCATCTCGTTACAGAACCAAATTCAGCAATCCCCATCTTCCCCACCCCTAAGCATGCTCCTTCTCCCAGCTCCCACTTCAGTGAATGGAAACCATCCTCTAGTGAGCCACACCAGAAGCCTGGCTGGCCTTCTCCCACTCCTGCCCATAGCCCAGGCATCACTCAGGCTTACCTTTCTACTACCTCCCAAACCAGCCCTGTCCTCATTCCTACAGTCACTACCTGACTCCAAGCCACCATCATCTGGCCTTTGTATGACAGCAAGGCCTCCTCGCTGGCATCCCTATGTCCTCTAAGGACCTTCTTCAACACCAACAAAGGGATCTTTTAAACAAACTCACTTGATTCTGTCACTTTCTTCCTTTAAAGACCTCCAGCGGTTTTCTAATACTGATTGGATCAAGTCCAGTCTCCTTAGCATGGCCGTACTGTGCCCTCTAGAATCTGGTCTGGTTACCTGTCTGGCCTCAATCCAGCCCCGCTTCTTCCTGCTCAGTGCTGTGGTTGGACTCAGTAACCTGCCGTTCCTTTGGAAGTTTTGCTACCATTTTTACCCATACCACTCACTCTGAAGAATTCTCATTTTCTATCTTATTTCATGACTCAGTTGATGTCACCCCACAGGAGACTTGTCCTGACCTTTCTAGTTAGAACTGTGTGCTGTGCTACCAACTGTCTCTGATATTCAGTTTCCTCCCTGGCTTTCTAAGCTTGTCCTTGTATCACAGAGGCTGGAAGACTCAAAACTACATCACCCAGATTCCCTTGCTGGCAGAATTCCAGTTGAAATTCTTCAAAGGACAGGCTTTCTGCATGAGATGTGAAGTCAAGAGAAGTCCAGAGAAAGTCAAGAAGTCAAGAGAAATGGAGAAGTCATCATTTACCTTGTATAATCAGAATGCCTTGTATAATCAGAATCCTCATCCTCGGGACCCTTGGATGGCCCAATTAGCGAAGCCTCCACCTTCAGCTCAGGTGTCCCAGGATTGAGCCCCAAATTCAGCTCCCTGCTCAGCAGAAAGTCTCAAGGGCAGATGGCAAATTCGTTAACTCTTTCATGCCTTGTTTTCCTGAGAGGTGGCATTGGTTTCCCCTGTCATTACTTCCCTGGATCTCCCATCAGTTTGGTAAGTATTGAATCTCTTGCAATAAATCCCTACCTCTTGAAATGTGGAGAATGGTTTCCATTTCCCTGATACGTGTGTTCCTTACTTTCTCAAGTGAAATTTATCTTCATATATCCAGTGTCTGGTGTCTTGTCCAGTGTCTGGTGCTTAAGTATTAAATATTATTGTCACTAAGTTAAGTTGAGTCATAAGAAGAAAGGAAAACACCATGGGTCATTTTACTCCCCAGGGCGACTCCATGAGTCCAAAAGTCACTCCATGAATTGTTGCTTGTCTCATCGTCTCTCTTTCTTCCCACACTCCCTCTCTGTGTCTGCAGTGCCAGACTGTGGACTGAAAGAGATTCAACGAAAGGTGGAGTTTGACCATCATGGGTTCAAATCCCCCATCTATTACTCATCATCTGTGTGATCATGAACAACTTCTTACCTTCTCTGAGCCTCAATTTGCCAATCTGCATAGTGAGAATAATTATGCTTCCCAGAGTACTTGTGAGAATAGATATTCAGTAAACATGAATTCCTCTTCTCTTCCAAGGTAGAAGAGACATGGACTTTTTGAGATGAAAGTGGCCTTAAAGATTATTTGCAACCTCATCCCCTGGTTTGACAGAAGAGGAAACCAAGACCCAGAGGGGGAGCGTGGTAGAGAATTATAAGCTCATGAAGTGAGGGAGCCAGGACTGAGATAAACTCTTCTGACTCCACATGCAATCCATTTTTCTACTTTAGGTGTAGATGATAAGGATGATGAAGACAAAAATTGAGTTTTATGATTGCCAGAAGGACAGAGATAGATTTTCCCTCAGTTGAAGTCTCCGAACAAAATATAGAGCAACATGTCCCATTTTCCTCAGATGTCCTGTGACATACATAATTAAGCACTTTCTGTGTGGCTACTGAGATTTGGATATTTGGTACTACAAGATAACCCAGCTTACCCTGAGCAATTGCAGGATGTGAGCTGCATGGGAATCCTTGGTATTTGGCAGATGTGGGATACAGCAACTCAGACTAAGTAAGGCCACCCACCGCTGGTATTGCAAACTGACGTTGGTATGAGATGCCCAGGATAACTTACCAGAAACATCCATGCTCCCTATGGGAGGTGAGAACTAGACAGTGAGGTATGCTTTCAGATTTTCCAATTGTCAGGTCAGGCCTTCATGGAAGGGGCAGGCTCTCATCTCAGGTATCTGGAGTTTCCCGTGAAGCTGCTTCCAGGACCAAGAGAGACCATTGTGAGTCACGCTCACATCTGGCTGTTTGGTTCACAGGCTCCTGGAGTCACCCCCTCTCTCATGTTCTCGAGCTGGCTTTTGATTGCTCTTTGCATGAGCTCTGAACATACTGGTGGATTCAGGGACCTGAAATGTAGTATTTTTCTTAGAGAAGTAGAGGATTTTAATCCATGAGTGGACAAAGAGGATGAGGATTTTTTTTTTTTTTTTAAGATTTTATTATTTCCAGAGAGAGAAAGTACAAAAATACAAGCTGGGGGAGCAGTAAGTGGCGGGAGAAGCAGGCTCCATGCTGAGCAGGGAGCTGAATTTGGGGCTCAATCCTGGGACACCTGAGCTGAAGGTGGAGGCTTCGCTAATTGGGCCATCCAAGGGTCCCGAGGATGAGGATTCTGATTATACAAGGCATATGCCATTTTCCTGGATTGAGCTGGCAAAAAATTAATAAGCGGAATTATTACAGTAAACCCCATGTCTAAGAAAGGAATTAAAAGTTTCAACTAGAAAGTGTTTGTGCTGGAGGTATTTGGGGAATCCCTGTCTGAAGACCAGGGTGGGTTAAAGAAAGTTTGCATAGATTTGAGAGGGAAAAATGAGAACAGGGCTGGGAGAATGAGTTTTGCATATGAAGGCAAACTTAAAGGCAGGATACTTAACCATGAGTGGGAAAGGATCCTGGCCCAGGCTTTGGAGAAACGTCTCAGAAAACACATGGGGTTACTGTTGGAAGGGAAGCTGACGTGGGTTGGGGGGCCAGGTGGGAGGGTCATGGCTGAGCCAAGTGCAGGTTAGAGGGTAGATATTTGCTTGATGAGGGACTGTTGAGAAGGTGTATCCTGGTCTTTTGCTTCTCAAAGAGGAAGTGACTGAGACAGGCAGGCTGTTTGTGTATAACGAATGCTTCTGCCTCTAACTTGGCCTTCTGTGTGTGAACCACACAGGACCTCTCAGGAGAAGGCTCGGCACAAATGTCTGGGCCTGAAAACAAAGAAATAGGAAAATAAAAGAAAGCACTAGGGCCCAGCAAACAATGCTAGGCCTACACAGGGTAGAGAAGGAAAGAGGTAAACCAAAGAGGGAGGTAAACATTTTAAAAACGTAGCCTGAAAGGGCGGAGGGAATGCCAGAGAAGATGGAATGCCAGGGGGCTATCCCACAACCACAGGAGAGGGGGCGGTGGGAAGGCAGCCTGGAAGGCGAGGAGAGGCAAGATCTGGGAAAGAGCCTGCGGCACGAAGAGATGGTCTTCTCCAGCAGCAGCTTCAGTTTCTGGCGTTCCTGACGCTGAGTCATAAACCAGGGAGAAGGAAAATGCCCTTGGAGACAGGACTCACGAGGCCCCGTGCAGGAGGCTGAAGCGGCTGTGAATGCAGGGCAGGGTGGGAATACCCAGGACACAGTGGCAGTGGCGGAGAAGAGGGGGAATGTGAGAAAGCAGAGCCCCAGGCCTTAGGCTTGGGCAGGGCCCTCCTTGCAGGAGGGAAGGCGCAGGACAGACCTGTGGCATGAAGCTGCTGCAGGGGTGTTCAGAATGGAAGGCTCTAAGGGGGCTGTGGGAATGAAGAGGTTTTAGAAATACCATATGGGTTGGATGTGGCCGAGATGGAATGTTGGGTGAGACCTAGAGGCAAGGGGCTGCCCTGTGGCCAGTGACGGTCTCACAGGCAATTCCGGAGAGTCTGAGATCCAGAATATTTTCTTTCTATGTCTCACATTTGTTTTCTTCATCTCCTTTCCCCCAGATGTCATCCGGCATCTGCTATATCCCATGGCTGGCAGCAGAAACACGGGTTCCGAGAACAGCATGTTACTGGCTAAATTTGGGGGTCCAGGGCTGGGCTATTCTTGTGTGCCCTATTGACTTTTCAACTTTTGGAAAAGTGGGACACATGAGTGATTTGGGATTGGATAAATCTGACCTCTTCTCCTCTCTGGGAGCCACACCCATTCTGGGGAGAAAAGGCAGAGAGCAGCTGCTCCTGGAGGAGACACTCAGACTCTCTTAGGGAAGCTCTGAGAATATGCAAATCGGGGGTGGGTGGGTGGGGGGCTTTACGCCTTTGGATTTGAATTTGCAAAGGAAAAGTAAGGGCTGTCTTGAATTTTGATTTCTCTCCCAGAATTTAATAATGGAGAGGACTCCACAGAGCTCAAGTTTGGGGTATTTTTAAGTGGCTGGTATGGTGCTCCTTGGGGTATTTTTACCTTTCATGTGGTGTTTGTGGTATGGCTTCCTCTCTGGAGCTATATTGGACAAGGTGGTTTGAAATTTGAGATGGGAAATATAATCGGGGTAAATATTTGGCCTAGGGCACAATGGGGACTTGGAATGATTTTACTTAATACCCCATTCTGACCATTTCAGAGTTTTCTGGGGTAACAGCTGAGCTGCCCATCCCAAGGCCCTTGGATAATGACAAGCATCATGGCTAGAAGTTGTGAAGGCACAGCTCTTCTGCCGGTCTCCTCCCTGAGAGGACAGGTGTTTGGGGGCTCTCCTGATCTCGGACTTGGACATTTGACCTATTTGGACCAGTGGGCAGACTGGCTGGAGTTAGGGCAGAACACTAATCCTGCCTACCTCCTGTTTCCACAAAGAAGAGGCTTCCTCCCTGCCATCTGCTAACTCAGTTGTCTCAAGGACAGTAGGGCTGCTAACATTCAGAAGGCAATGTGTCAACCAGGAATAAGCATATTAATGGTACGGCTCACAGACAACAAACTAATCCATACGGTGCCTCTGTGCATTTGAAAATGATGCCCCATCTGGGCAGGCAAGGTCTGACAGGAAAGGGTTGGCGAGTAGATGACATATTTGTGCAAGGACAAATGTGCCCCCTTTGCTACCATAGGATGCTTGGTGAATGGAGCTGGGGCTAGACTGCCCTCCCACTTGCCCCCTCCGGGAGTGCCTTTGTGCAGTGCACAATCTGCATAGCCATACACAGTGGCCCTGAATACCCTTTCCTGTTCCGGCATTGGCCGACATCCAGTCACCAGGGGCATTCGCGT
This sequence comes from Mustela nigripes, assembly GCF_022355385.1. Taxonomy (NCBI): domain Eukaryota; kingdom Metazoa; phylum Chordata; class Mammalia; order Carnivora; family Mustelidae; genus Mustela; species Mustela nigripes. The sequence continues at coordinate 96,026,233 of NC_081558.1, forward strand.
TTGGAAGTCTCCACTCTGCACAGATCACTGATTCTGGAGGCCCAGCTCAGACCACTGTTCCCTCTTCAGCTTCTCAAAGCCTGTGATCCTCAAGTCACAGGGGAGGTAGTGAAGAAAGGCATCCTCTTTGGCTCAGCTTGTCCAGGAGCTCTTGTGTCTTACCCATGAGTAATACATCTGTGGGTCCCTTCCTAGCTACATCTCTTATGATGCTCTTTGTCTGACAGAGCCCCAGTGGGCAGGAGGAGCGAGAGGAAGAATAGATCATACTTCACTATAATCCCCAGCAATAACAACAACTAACAATATTTGTCCCTTATTTCAGTAATGGGGTCTTGTAATGCACAAAGCCTTTTTTTAAAAAGGAAGTTTCATATTGTGGCCTCTGTCAGGAATGAATGATGTATAAACCTGCACTTGATTCCATTAGAGGAATCACTTTTGCCTCTCCCTGAGCCCTACAACCGCCTGGGCTGTGAAATCCTATTTGTATAATAGGGAACACAGTGAGCCTCATTAAAACAGAACTCTACAAGGGAGATGTGGAAGTGGAGGAAGACCACGGGTAATTAAAGTAGAATTTTAACCAGAATGTTACTCCAATAGTCAGGCCAAGCCTGCTCACGTATGACATGATCTAGAGAGTTCTTTAATTAAGGACTTTGCGAGGTGGACAGAAAAATGAACGTGACTGAGTCCTGCCCACACAGAGAGAAGAAATAAATACTCTTGTCATGGTTCTATACATAAACTATAAGATTCATCGTGAGGTCTGACCACCATTCTCCAAGTCATGCCGGAACTGAGGAGAACCTGGGCACCAGCTGGAACTCCTCCACGCCCCCCCCCACCCCGCCTCTCCTGTTCACGACTGTGGGGCCCTCCACAGCCACCTGCTCCCCTCTAAACAGTCACTGCCCAGTCTGTGGTCTGTGTTGATGCAAGTCTTGGACCTTCATTATAAGCCCCGCCTCTGAGAAGGCGCGGCCATCCTCCCCAGAGCTCCGCCTGCTCTGCCGTCAGTCTAATTTCGGATTGGCTGCTGAGGCTGCAGCTTTTGCCCCCCTCTAACCTGAGGCTGCTAGGGTTGCTAGGGTCTGGGGGCCTTCTGGGATAGCTCCTCCGGGAAAGTTCCAGGCAGACAGCGGTGTATTGGTCTCCCTACCAATTGCCCTGATGCTCCCTTCATTCTAGCGTCAGGGTTCTGTGCACCCGATGAGAATCCCGTGCTTGCTGGAATACCACGCCTTTTCCTCTCTTCGCTCCACAGGCGGCTAGCAGCTGAGGTCTGACCATGCTGCACAACACGCTTGCCTTCGAACAGTGACTGTGAGTTTGGGTGATCGTAGGTAATGAAACTGAACTTTTCCGTGTGTCCAGAGTCTATGGAGACAGGGAGCCTCCCGGACACAGGGGTTCCTACGGTCTGCAGGGTCTTGCCTGAAAGGTTGATTCAGGTGTGCCAGGGTCTTACATTCACAGCCAGCCCCATCAGGGGCCCAATTAGAAGTCAGTGGTTTTGTTGTGTTTCTCTCGCATCTCTCCTGCTTCTTTGCAAAACTGGCATTTCTCTCTGTTTCAGATTTATTCAAGGCCCAGCATTCTGAGGTTGCTCTGGAATTGTATTACTTTCCTCAGTTTCTCTGGTTTCCATGGTGCTCTACTGGCCAACTACCGAATCCCTAGGCTGCTTGGTTATCTTTGGTGGGGGTGGGGGTTAGGAGAGTCTGATCTGTTGCCACCACACCTAAGGCAGCCCTAAGTAACCATGTGACTTGACAGGGCTGCTGAATGCAATTTATAGGATCTGTCAGGAATCACGTGGCAAATCCATGCACATGGGTTTGGGGGGGTGGGTATTGTGCTGATACCATCAACTCCTGGGCAGAGGTAATCTGTTTGCAATCCCAAACTCATTATTTCTTTATTTGCATTCCGTATCGAAAAGCCATTCATGAGAAACACATTTTTAAAGCATCATTACTATAAAATTTGTTAAACTGAGTGTAAACATTTTATCAGCAATATGTTCTGGCGGGTTTTTCTCCCTCCTCCCCCTTTTATCTTTTTTGTTTTTTAACTGAAACATCATTTCACAGCTGCCTGGTTTCTAGGCTGGGTCACAAGTTAATAACGCCTGTACCTTGGAATGAACTTGGGCTGTTACTGGCTTGGAATGAACTTGGGCTGTTGCTGGCTGTGTTGTGAATTAGGCCACACTGAGGTTTTCGTTCCTACAACTGGGGCAGGAAGCAGTGCATCATCATTATGAAGCTTTCTTCTTTGCTTTATCTTGTGCCATCAAGTGTAATCAGAGGATCAGGAGGGCCTGTGCTCTTTGGAAGGACATTTCAGGCACACAAACATTTGGTTTACTGGTCTCCAGGAAGAGGGGGGGCCCTGATGTTCCCCACAGGAGGAGTTTGCTTGGCACAAATGTTACGCAGAAGGCAGAGAAGCTCTTGAAAAGAAAGACTTTTCCCCATCATTCTAGAGTTGAAAGGGCTTTGACCCTTGCCCCATTCTGATGTACCTTTTTTTAAGGTTAGGTGTCCAAGTTTAGAATTCAAAATTGTGCTTGTCTCTTCCCAGGCATGTTGTTTGCAAGTGGGGGGCTGAGCCCCAGAGGGACAAGAGCAGTGTATGCTCTGAGCCATTACCTTATTTCCAGGGAAGGGGTAGATAATCACCATCTTTGTGGATTCATGAAATTCACCTGGATGTGAATCCTGGCAGCCTCCTGCTGTGTGACCTTGGGCAAGTTGCTCAGCCTGTCAACTTCAGTTTCCTGCCCTCCAGGGTGGGAGGGGTTACTTGCTAAGATTGTTACTGGATCTGCTGTTTTCTAAAGCCGCCAGCTCCGAGGGCACTGCCAGTGTGCTGGAGGGATCAATGTTTGTTGGTCCATAAGCGTAGGAGCCCAGGGACCGCAAAAGATTCACAACTGATGAGGGCAGCCTCAGCTGTCGCAGGCTGTGCAACAACCACAGAAGAGTATTAGCGGCTCCTTATGTTTGTACAATCATTCCAAATGAACTTGCTGCACACACATCCCTCACTCTAGTCCTGTGGGTAGGACAGAACTGATAACCCACATAGGCTTTAAGGGAAAAGCGCACTTCAGGCACTTTAGGGAGGAGCGCACATTTTTATAGATCATTTGGAAAGAAAGCAGTTGCAGCCTGATAACAGCTAGCTTTACCCTTTGCCTGCAGTTTGAAGAAGGGCCCTTGGGGAGTGTGTTCCTTATATTCACGACCTTCATCGGGGTTGGGAAACAAACACTGGGGTTTATGCCGGTCTTGAGTTGGTGTAAAGTGGTGTGGGGCTCCAGAGGCTCTGGGATTGGCTGCATTTACCAGCCCTCCACAGAGACTGGCCTTTCCCTAGGGACCCATGTGGATGGAGGCAAACCACCACAGTTTTAGAGTCCCTACTTGGGTTCTGGGCAGACTGCATCTTTCAAAAACATGCTGAGCTTCTGTTCTCAGGACCCTGCTTGCAATGCCATCTCCCGAAGCTATCTCCCAGCCACCAATCCTCAAATGTACCTATAATGCATTGTGCAAAGTTCCAGGGGAAATGTGGTCGCTACCAACAAAGAATTGTAATTTGGGGTGGGGGGTGGTATATGTAAATATTTAATTACCATGCAGCATGATAATGCTCCATAAAGGGCATGTTATGTTAGGCGAGGGATCTAAAGAGGTCCTAAGAGAACTTGTTGGAAGACAAGGTTTCTGAAGACTGGTGGGAATATGCTAAATGAAAGAAAGTAAAGGTGTCATGAAAGGGAAAAGGCATATGCAAATTTCAGCAGGTGGTGAAAACATGGTATGTTTTGAATAATTGAAATTGACTTACTATAGTTGAAAGACAAGTGCTCCCTGGGGTTTGGAGTGGTGAAGTAGCAGGTTATATACCATAGAGGCAAGCAAAGGTCAGGTAATGCATAGCCTAGAGCCGTGCAAAAAGGAGCTTGGAGCTTGTTCTGAAGACTGTAGGGGAGCCATTGAATGATATTTTGAAGAGGAATAAGATGATTGGATTTATAATAGAGAAAGTTCATTCCCTGGTCTGGAGTGTGGTTGCAGGTGAGAGGTGATGTTGGCCTTAATTAGAGAAATGACAGTAGGAAATGGATAGTAAAGCATAAATGTATTAATAGGCTGAAGAAAATAAAAAATCAAATCTAGGGGGCCACCTGGGTGGCTCAGTGGGTTAAAGCCTCTGCCTTCGGCTCAGGTCATGGTCCCAGGGTCCTGGGATTGAGCCCCACTTCGGGCTCTCTGCTTAGCGGGGAGCCAGGTTTTCCTCTCTCTCTGCCTGCCTCTCTGCCTCCTTGTGATCTCTCTGTCAAATAAATAAATAAATAAA